>NC_136426.1:166781278-166993778 GCF_052849685.1 Lactuca virosa | reverse complement strand
TTGTGTAGAAATTTTGACCTTGTGTGTGTGTTTTTGGTGACCTTGAAGGAAGAGGAAGGTGGTAGAATCATCTTGGGAACTCAAAGGGAGCTTAGATCTAGAAGTACCTCCCCATCAGATATCCTTTGGAGGTAAAAAGCTCTAACCTTGATGAGTATTGCTTTTAGTTCTTGTTGTGGTTAAGTTTCATGCATTTTGGACCCTTTTGCTTGGTGTTCTTGAGTATGGTCTACTCTAGACTTCATGAGCTGTCCTTTCAGAGGTTTTGGAGTAGCTTGAGTCATAAAAATGGGTTCTTGGTCATTAATATCCTTTCATGCATGAACTATGAAGTATTAAGGGGTTAAGGAGTTAGGGTATTTGGTATTGGACACTTTATAACCATGCAAAGTCATAAAGTTGGAAAATTTATGACTTAGAACATCATTTTGGGCTTGGATCTGAGTTTTGGACGGAAGGGCTTAAGGATTAAGTTCTTAATGGAGTTTTGGGACTAGGCAGCGTACGCTGGGCGTACCTCCTGGGCGTAGGAGGCCAGCACCCCGCTTTTTGGTCAACATCAGAGTACGTTGGGCGTACTCGAGTATTACGTCGGGCGTGATCCACTGTGAATACTTGTTGAATTTTGGACATTTGACCGTTGACTTTGACTTTGACCAGAGCTAACCATGTTTGACTTAACGCTATTTTGGGTATTCTGAGCTATTGTTAAGCCTTGGTTTCTATCTATTGATTAGGTGACCTGTAGGGATGGTATTCAGAGCAGTGTGTTCTTTAGCTATTCGTCAGTTTGACAGGTGAGTTCTTTCTCATTGTACTTGCGGTTCGAACGCACCAATGCCAACCCAACATATTATTTATCTTATTATAGGATGTTTCTTTGCTGTAGTGATCTGTTAAGATCTGTATGTTTATTTGTTTGCTGGTTTATGTTTACCTGTTATGAGTATGTCGACATAGTATGGTTGGGTTGAGGCAGTCCTGCTTTGTGCTGAAGGCCAAGATATCCGGGGCTGTCTGGATAGGTTGTAGGCCCTGCGAGGCCATGCGAGGCAGTCCTGTCAGGCGGAAGGCCCGAAGAGCAGTCCTGGTAGGTTTTAGGCCATGCGAGGCAGTACAGTCACGTTGAAGGCTCATATATGCATGCTAGTTTTTGTTATGTTGTGTGGTGGTACTTTGGGGGAACTCACTAAGCTTTGGCTTATGGTTTCAGTTTATTGATTCAGGTACTCTTGAGGATAGTGGGAAAGCAAAGGCGTGATCGTTTTATGTCACCGGGTCATGGGAAAACTCTGATTTTGAAATAATGCTTTTGAAATAATGACTCTTTTTGTAAACAATGTTGGTTAATGGTTTATTTTGAAAATTTTAAAGTACATTGATTTCTTGAGTGTTACAAGTTGGTATCAGAGCCTTGGTTTGAGAGAATTGGATGAACATCAGTGTGAATCCAGACTCAAACTAGGGAACTGCAAAAGTTTTTAAATGGGTTTCAAAAAAATTGTTTTCAAAAACAACCAAGGAAGGATGCGATGTCTACAATTAGCCGGAGTAAGAAAGTATACCCCAACTTACCTACACTATTATTTTTTATGATTTGGTAGAACAGAATGCTAGTTGTAGGATAGGGATCTTCAGAAATTGCATGATAGAATTGTCTGATGTATGATGCCTTATTTCCTATAAGGTTTTCTTTCTTATTGTTGTAGGAATCTTTCGGGTGTGAATTAACTAATAATTGAATACGTTAAGTTACATGCTCCATAGGTTAAATAAATTTAGAGTGAGGGATTTGGTCCTATTGTTCAGCTCTTGTCTGAGTCCAACCGTTGTAAGGTTGAATCTTTTAATCTAAGATTATTTAAGTTGTGTTTCATGTGATGGTATTCATGCAGTAGTTAACTGGCACCAATGGGGGTCGTTTGGCAGTTGGTGGTAGAGTGAGGTGTGGATCCTAGGATAGACTAGGGAGTATGTAGTGCTCATGATGCACTTTTATCAAGTGTTGGATGTTCCAGGGATAAGCTATGTGTAAGAAACCATCCAGTTGAGGAATGTCTAGCCTTTCTCTATGGAGTGAGAATGGGATGTATGTGTATCCTAGTTGTTGTATCTATTTAGGTGGTTGTGATGATCGTTAATACAAATATGGGTAGGTGTCTGGGAAGTCACAAACTCCGAGGGTTCGTATGTCTGGGATGGTTGTGATTATATGTGTATTGTGGCATTTCTAATGCATTTTGGTTCGTTTCCAGTATGGAGTTCACAAGGGGATTTGGTTCAGGATCTGGAGCTGATGGTTAGGATAGGATAGGGTTGACTGTTGATCAGATACGGGAGATGATTACCATGGAGCTTTTATAGATTTTACAGGAAGAATTGTCTGGTATCGTGGATCGATCACGGACAAGCTAATTGCCAAGTTTGAGAAGCGAACTACAGCTTTGCAGACTGTGAGAGGTGCTACTGAGATGACTACTGGGGGAGATCTTGATGTAGGGACACGAATCGGAAAGAGAAGGATGGATCATTCAGCGGAGGATGAAGAGGCTGAGGTTGCTAACTTGGGTACTAGGAGTCAAGGGAGTTATGTTATTGGTGGGATGTGTGGGGGAACCCACGGGTTTGCTTTTCACAAGTTTAAATGCTATAAGTGTGGAGAAAGAGGGAATGTCTTTCGCTACTGCAAGAAGGATCAGATGTATTTCCACTGTCACCAGTCGGGTCATCTCAAACTTGACTGTCCTACATGGGTAGCGGAGGGAGTGCAAGCCCAGATGTCCACCGTCCTGTAGGAGGTCAAGGTTGAAGCGCAAGAAATTGCAGGTATGAAATTTTGATCCTCGGTTTGATTTTGAATGGATAGCCATTCGTGTAGTAGTTATTAGAATTATTATGCTAGCATATTTCGCCCGTAATGGGTCAGGGTTGCTTCTTGGAAATCTTTGGGGTACCTTATCCGATTGATTTGATTCCTAACCCTATGGGGGATGTGTGTGCGATAGTGGGGATGGACTGGTTGAGCAGGTTTGGTGCTATGACAGACCGCGAAGGTCACCGGGTGGTGTTTCGAACCCCAAGTGGGGGAGAACTTGTTATCTATGGGGAGGCTACTAGGATCGGGTCAGTTGTTTGCTCTGCTGTCAGGGCTGGGTAGTATGTTCAACATGATTATTTGGGTTATCTTGCCTATGTGATTAATACGCGGGTTGAGAAGCAGGTATCAGTTTCAGATGTGCCAGTTGTTAGGGAGTTTCATGATATGTATCAGGAAGAGTTACCCGTTGTGCCTCTCGAGAGGCAGGTTGAGTTCAGAATTAATTTAGTTCCACGTGCGGCTCCGATTTCCAAAACACCATACCGATTGGCACCGACGAAGATGTAGAAGTTATCCTCTCAGCTTCAGGAGCTGTTAGGCAAGCAGTTCATCAGACCGATCAGTTCGTCGTGGGGAGCACTGATATTGTTTGTCAAGAAGAATGATGGTTCGCACCGGATGTGCAATGATTACCAGGAGTTGAATAAGTTAACGTTGAAGAACCGTTATCCCCTTCCACATATTGATGACCTCTTTGATCAGTCAGGGTGTATCATGGTTCTCCAAGATCGATTTGATTTAAGGGTATCATCAGGTGAGTGTTAGAGAGGAGGACGTGGAGAAGACCGTATTTCGAACTCGTTATGGTCATTACGATATCGTGGTGATGCCGCTTGGGCTCACCAATGCGCCTGCGGTGTTTATGGATTTCATGAATTGGGTGTGTAGGCCAATGCTCGATCGATCAATATTGTTTTCATTGATGATATCTGGGTGTATTCCAAGACTAGGGAGAAGCACGGGGAGAACCTTCGAGAGCATCTATTGGTCTAAAGGCGAGAACGGCTGTATGCCAAGTTCTCGAAGTGTGAGTTTTGGTTACAAGAGGTCCAGATATTGGGGCACCTTGTTAATCAGGATGAGATTTTGGTCTATTTGGCCAAAATCGAGGTGGTTATGCAGTGGGAGGTCCCGAAGTCTCCTTCAAAGATCATGAGTTTCTTGGGATTTGCAGGATATTATCGGAGATTTATTCAGGACTTCTCCATTACTACAGTACCCCTCACTCGTCTGGAAAGGAAGGGCGTGGATTTCTGTTAGAGGCCTAAGCAGCAGGCCACATTTGAGACACTGCGGCAGAAGTTGTATGAGGCACCGGTGTTGACCCTCCCTTAGGGAGTTAAGGAATTTGTGGTATTTTGTGATGCAGGTCAGGAAGCGGTGCTTATGCAGCGTGGGAAGGTTATTGCTTATGCTCCTCGACAACTAATGTAGCGCCCGGTTCCCGATATGTATTTCAAATTAATTTATTCAGTTTCATACAGGAACTCGACGAGTTGGAGGCCCCAAACTCGTTGAGTAGGAATGGAATTTGGACACGGGATCTAAAGTCTACTCCTCGAGTCGAGAGCCTCAACTCGACGGGTAGGGCTGCCAGGAAGAAACCCTAAATTTCATGGTTTAGCATCCTATTTAAATACCTTAACTCCACGAGCTAGCCTCATTTACAGCCTCCAAGTCCCAAAACCCTAGCCACGAAACCCTAGAGCCTTGTGTGAACTTGTGAGACCTTTTTGAGAAAAAACTTGTGCTTTTGAAGCTTGTGGAAGAAGAGAAAGCTAGAGGACTCAAGAAGAAGAGAGTAGATCCAAAAACTTCACTCCATTTGCAGCATTTTCAGGTAAGCAAGTCTCAAACTTGCTCAATGATTTCTTAGATCTCTTCATTTCACTTTTATGGGGTTTTTGGTCCAAGAATGTTAGCTTTTGGGAAATGGATGATCCAGGTGGGTATTCTCCCTGATCTAGGGCCTTGAAGGGCTGTTATGGCATAAAGGTGCAAACTTTATGGCCATTGTAGCCCCATGCAAACTCTAAGATGTCATTTTGGCCTATTAAGACCCAAAAGGCCATGCACGGAGTTAAAGGCTGAAACTTTACGTGTTCAAATGACGTGTAAGGTCTAGATCTCAGTTTGTATGCCCTAGTTCGAAGTATATATGACTTTTGGATCAAGATCTATATCTTGAAGAATTTTGGTTTGAGCTAAATCCATTAAAGGAAGCTCTTAACGGGTAAAGTTGGAAACTTTACCCTTAAAAGGACATTTTCAGTGTGTAGAAGGAGTGTGGAGTCCAGATCTGAAGGGTAGGAGCCTAATCTTTTAAGATGGCTCAACAGACTGAAGAACTCGTCGATTCTATATAGGAACTCGACGAGTTGGGTTGAAATGTCTCGATTATGTTGATCGGAGAAACTCGACGAGTTTGTGCAAGGACTCGGCGAGTTGGATCGCGATTTAACAGGTTTATGATCTATGGGACTCAACAAGTTGATGGACCAACTCGGCGAGTTGAGTCAATCCAGAAGGTTGACTTTGACCAGAACGTTGACTTTGAACCTTAAGGGGGTTATGGGTATGAAAGGGTAATTAAGGGAGATCTTAATGTGTAGGAGTTTGACGAGAGTTAATTTCAGAGCCGAGCACAGTTCATGTAACATCCCATTATTTACTATTTATAAAGTCAACTCTAGTTAAACAAAAGTCAACTAAAACCCTTTTTAGTGTTTGGGTTTCAATTTAGGTTATAATAATAACCTTTATTTGTTAAAATCCTTAAAATAACTACATTTGAAATTGAAAGGAAAAAGGCTTGAAAATCCGAGAAACAGCGCTTCGGACCGCAAATACTTCGGGCCGCAAAGAGTTTACGGACGTACACTATTCGGACCGTAAACCCCTCGCAACCGTAAACGAGGCTTCGGCCGTAAACGTTAAACCGACTTCGGACCGTAAACGAGGTTCACGGCCCTAAACCCTCGGACCGTGAACCCTCGCATATATATATATATATATATATATATATATATATATATATATATATATATATATATATATATATATATATATATATATATATATATATATATATATATATATATATATATATATATATATATATATATATATATAGAGAGAGAGAGAGAGAGAGAGAGAAAGAGAGAGAGAGAGAGAGAGAGAGAGAGAG
Source organism: Lactuca virosa (assembly GCF_052849685.1). NCBI lineage: Eukaryota > Viridiplantae > Streptophyta > Magnoliopsida > Asterales > Asteraceae > Lactuca > Lactuca virosa. Next base: position 166,987,713 of record NC_136426.1, on the reverse strand, counting down.
AGAGACAGAGAGAGACAGAGAGATTTTCTTCATTTCTCATATCCTCCAGTCAAGAACTCTGAAATTCTCTCAAGTATCATCAAGAACACTTCTAATTCTCACCAAATTTGTAAGTGATTCATCCATTTCTAAGTTGATATCCTTCTTGATCTAGTAAAACCCCTTGATTTCATCCTTGAATTCATCTCTTTTGGGTTAGATATTCAAGAATATCAAGAACACACTAGTTCTTTAAACCGTGAACACCCTTTTCAAGCTTCAAAACGTAAGTAATCTTCCATATACTAGTTATCCTATAGACGCTCTTAACTTACAACCTTGAAAATAACCATTTTCCAAGAGCATAAGAGTTTACGGCCATCAGCATCTCCCTTGGCCGTAAACTCAAGATCTTCTTAGGCCATGAACATCTCCCTTGGCCGTAAACTCCTATGAAGAACCATTGGCCGTAAATTCCCATTGGCCGTAAACTCCCCTTGGCCGTAAACATCAAAGCTGTGGTCGTAAGCTCCAAGGAGTGGCCGTAAACTCCATTTGATTCAATCACATGTGATTGTAACATTCCAATCTAAGTGATTCCTAGTCCCTAAGATGTTTTCTTAAAATAATTAGTTGTTTAAACACTAAATATATCCATATATGTATCATTATCTGTTTAATAGGATCTGTTGTGTTCAAGACTTCACTTGACACTTAGCATCCTACACCGACCTTACATTTGAATAACTTACTACAGGTGAGTTCATACCCCCGTATTTTCATAGTTTTTACTGTTTTAAGGGGAGAGGGAGGGGAATACAAGTCTAACATAAAGATTTTGTGTTATAAAAAAGTGATTTTCAAAATATCTTATCAAAATGGATTTCAGTTATCATCAAATCAAATGATTTTCTATGCTTATTTCAAAATGACATCAAGTCACCAAAATGAATTTCAAAATATCAAATTTCTTTTAAAAGTTTTTATAAACTAATATTTCTCCCAAAAATCATACTAGTATACATATATTTATATAAATAAGATTTAAAAGGCTTAGGACTGATAACTGACTTTGGTTCCTTTTCCTTGTTTGGATGTAAGATTATAAGCATCAATTATTTGTCCGAGTGTCATTTAAATTTTACTTATATATAATTATATATGTATACAAGTATAAAAGTTTGTTCAATTAGTTTCAATTACCCTTTGTAACAAGTTGAGAAAGGGGTTGCATTCATACTAAGTATCAATACAGACAGTACTTATAAATTATAATAGGTATAATTTATGATTCATAGAACATTAATTCACAATTCAATTATACTAGAATACATTGTTTTACAAGAACAAAGGTTTGATTCAAAACTAGTCAAGACTATACATTCTTTAAGATACATGTTAAGAATACTAATTCAAGAACATACTATCAGTCATTTATTTTAGAATGATTGGATTTTTCATAACTATTATACATGTAACGTTTATATGCTTTTATGAGTCAAGTAGTACAGGTTGTTTAATTTATTTAAACAACATAGTTAAAGTCCTGACATTATAACTAGAATCTCCAGCCGGGGATCGAAACAATGTGTATATAGATCTATATTGGGATTGACAACCCCGCACTCGGACTGCTAGCTACAGTCAGACATACACGCCTGTGAGTGACAAATTGTTATCAACATGTTTTCAACGCACTCATAGCGTTGGGTCAGGCCATCTAGTCAGTATGGTTATAATAACTCATTAAAAGATGTTAACAATACGTTAGTGTATAATTAACTAAACTTATGTACTTTTTCAAAGTACTAGTTTACAAGATACGGTTTACGGTAATACATTACAATTTTCAATAACAGTTGGTGAAACCAGATATACTCCCAGATACAAGTTTACAAAAGGATTACAAATACAAAACATTAGTTTACAATTAGAACAGTTTTATACAACAAAAACTACTTTTCATATACAACAGAAAATATAAGATTTTCTGGAAACAGTTTGCATATTCAAGAAACAGAAGACATTCTTCCAAACATAAATACTTATGCACTCACTCAACTTTATGTTGATACTCTCTTTTCAAATTACTTGTATTCTCAGGGAACCAGTAGACAGGTACACCCCGAGCCTTTGAGAAGATGGAGCTATTTATGTTTTGTCTTCTTCTTTTGTACAACTATTTAGTTTCAGTTTAAAATGTTGAAACACATGTAAATATTTATACTTTTTAAATACAATTGTTGTTTGTACTTTGATTACTATAATGCATGGGTTGTGATACTACAAATGAAGTTCTCTTCCCCCGGACATTTCCGCCGTCTGGTTTGGGGGTGTGATAATTCAACTACTTCAAAACATTAAGGTGAGTTACCCTCCAGTATAAGTGGGTCTAAGGTACCAATGTTGGCCCACTAGTAGGAGATATAGTAGAGATGATTGTGATGGGTTTTAGTATACTACAACATCCTATCGTGCACATACAACCCTAAATACATTGGATCTATGTTTTCACTAATTATACATGCAAAGGAGTTTCCAAAGCATTAAACCTATAACTAGCATGCAATTCGACATAAACAATACAAGATACTAGTTAGAGTAACATACCTTTTATGTGGCTTGAAGTCTTGATGTATTTGGTGTTGCAAGAAAGACTTTGGCCTTTAACAACTTAGTGCCCCAAGTTTTGCACCTCAAATCGAATCACAACTCACCTAGGACAAAGGTGGAACTTGAGAGAGAATTCCTTCCACACCAAAATCAACTCCATGAGCTCCAAGAACTAGAAGTGGCGATTTTGGCTATGGAGTGACCTATTTATATGTGGGATTCCAAGGGTCATGCGTATAACCCAAATCCATGCTCATGGGTATTATGATCCATGGTTCATGTGGCCCAACTCTTTATGTGTCCATACATAAACTTGGTCCAACATTGATCATAAGCCCAACATATATAAATATAACTAATTACCATAATTAGTCCCCATATATTTAATTAGTCTCTTTTGATCACTAAATTAATTCAAAATTAATTCTTGATCAATACTAATTAAAACATATGATTTCATATTAATATATTATAACTTATAATATATTAACAAATCATATATAACCTTCTCTCAAGAGTCCATCCTAACAAATTGTCCTGTTGTTTTGCAACCCAAATGGACCATGCTACTCTCGGGTCGAGTACATACCAATAATAGTTATGGGCTTAGACATCTAATCCAACAGTCTCCCACTTGGATAGGTCTAAAACTATTATTGCAAGTATGACTCCAAACCCCGACTAGCAATCGTAGCTCTTAAAAGTCGTTTTCGAACTCTGACCTAGTCAATGACGCGTCCATTAGATAAGGGATCATAAATTCCTCCATTCTAGATATCATATGGACTAAGACATTGATTTTAATCATTCTCTCTGTCCATTTGTTGTTTCCCGATTTCCGATTTATGACGACTGACTAATTGAACAAATCAAATCAGTCCAGGCCTGGCCGAGCACTTACGTTTGTCATCACTAAATCATCGAGGGGCCCACAGATATCGCTTTTATCCCTCCAAGGGTAAAAGGAATGGATAAACTTCGACCCAAATGTTTGCTTGTACTTACTCATCAAATTACACACAACGATATGTTTTATAACAACCAAGTTACTAGTTGCGTTTACATATGTCAATGTGCAACCGACGCGCAACTACAACTCACACGTCTCCGTTTGAAGAATATAAGATATTATCGTCTGATGATCACTCGTGATAAAATCCATGAAGTGATTCAAATGAGCGTGGGTTTAGTCCAATACGCGAATCTCATTCTAGGAGCACTCATGAATGTTGCAGCAACTTTTGCTATGTCTAAACCCTTTAGACATCTATAAACCCAATTCATGACAGTCTTGATTCATACCTACTTCCAACGTATGATTGACTGTGGAGAGTTTGAATAACCTAGTTATTCAGGAAGTCAAAACATGCAAAGTGAAACACAAGAATAATCGAATCCAATATGGTCTCAGAACTTATGAATATAAATAAAACACCTTTAATTTATCACCATATTGATTACACATTATTCATTGTATAATGTTTCGATTTATCAACCTAATACTTGAATTAAAACAATAGTCATGCCATGCTCCAAGCATGCACACTATGTTTGTCCAAACAATAGTCATGTCATACTCCAAGTATGCACACTATGTTTGTCTATGATCCTTACTCTGTGAAATAGACCAATTGAACGTGATTCCAATGATACTCATTTCACAATCCCAAATCCTTACCGCAAATGTAAGAATACAATATTCTTTGCCATTTACCGAAATCTGTTAGATTCTAAACTTATATGCATTGATCCTCTTGTAATGACTATGTACAAAAGTCACAAAGACTTGGGAGCAGACATTTATAAAGTATTCCAATGGAGATCAATTCCATGGAAACGAAGTCTCAAATTCAAAGTACATTCCTTTGAACATCCTTCTTGCATTAAGTTTTCTAATCTTACACAGATTTAATGAATAACTTCCACCTATGAAACATTTCCATATTCCCATTCTGACTATCACTTCTGAATAAGAGTTGCCTCTTTTCAGAATATGTCAATATGGTCCTTTCCAAAAATTTACACCATGCTTCAAACCGTCCATGAGCAATCAATCGTTGGTAAACCTCAGATTGTCCTCAACAATTGCTTAATCATTTTAGTCATATCCAATTCTAGACCTTTCCCCCTCTTAATGCCCTAGGCATTTGGAAAATTTAGAAAGGATAAATATTATAGCACATGTGATCGATCCTATACCCGAAGCATATGGGACACGATTCATGATGTCTCACATAAAGACATGATCGTAGACCAGTCTTTTGCTACAATATTTTTTATTTGCCATGTTTTCATAATTCGAATTTGAAGAGGGATGCCGTAATCATAATCGAATTTTGAGAACGCAATATATATAGAATTTCCTTATGTTGAACCATTCCAAAGTAAAAGTCATATATATATATATATATATATATATATATATATATATATATATATATATATATATATATATATATATATATATATATATCCTTAACTAAAGATGATTAAAATCTCAATCTCAGCTTTTAGAATTGAAATGAAGTATAATTTCCTCTCCCTTAATTATAGCAAAACAACTTTTCAAACCCTGCAAAGTCACGAATTGAGACTTTTGTTTTCTATAATTAACACTTAACATAATAATCATGCTCTCACTAACATGATAATTATTAGCATAACCATTATGCTCCCACTAGCTTTGACATGTACTCAGAAATCAGCTGGACTTCTAGAAATCAATACTTTATTGACTTTCTTACCAAAGTTCATATTTCTAATACGAGATGTTTTCATAAGACTTTATCAAAATCATACACCTTTCCTTAGATAGCTCACATGTGTGTCTAAACAATTTTTATAACTATGAAAAGGGATGTCGTAATCATAGTCTCAATTGTTTAGACCTTTTCCATTTCTCACAAGTCCATGTTAGTGTGCCGGTTAACCACACACGCTCCACTAACGACTTTGAGTATGCAAATATCACAATTGCTATCTACTTAAAATCTACTTAGTGAAAGTGTTTGCTCACCATCATTTTCATGAATCGGAGAGAAACTTTATGACACTTAGATTTTATGGTGTATGTGTTCCTATCCATGTGAATTTGGCAAACCATAATCATAAGACAAGGTTAGTGACAAATCCAAAATGGCCTACCATGTATTCCAAGTGTTATGCAATCAATGGAGAACTCATAGAACTCACATGCACAGTCAACTTTAAATGGAATGGGCACAGAAACAAGAAAATGTCAACACGATAGGTTACAAACCTCAAGTCGTGTGCTAGTGATAAACAACAGATTTTATTCTTGATTAGTTCTTGAAACTTTCTCAATATCTTTAAGACTCCCACTGTCCTCTTGACATATAAGATTCTCTTGTCAAGAACCATTACTTGTCGAAACAAATATTCAAGAGTTAGTGTGGATTCTTATCAAGATGAACACTTCACACAACTGGTCTTAGTTGGTCTTTGTTTTATCCAAAACATCACAACTTACCCATTTCAAATGTACCAGAGTAGAAAACATTTTACTCTACAATTGACAAGTGTGTTGGGTCAAAATATGGTTTATACTTTACTTTTCTAGGCGTTAATAGTTTTTAGTCATGTAATATGTTTTTGCAGTTGTGTTTACGGACATGATGGGTGTTTACGGCCGTGAACCTGTTCACGGCCCATGTTCCATATAAATAGATGTTAGGTGGGTGAGGAGTGTACGGATAGACAAGGAGGGCCTATAGGAGAGATAGAGTGGAGAGCATATTGTAGAGAGAGAAAGTTAGAGAGAAAGTTAGAGAGAAGAAGAATATGTGTGAGAGAATCTTATGTGTTGGAGCATCAATCTTGTTGAATACATCATAGGTTCATCTTCTTCTTCTTCTCCTTCTCCTCTATATTGATCTTGCATCATCCGCTTGATTGCGATTCCGCACCATCAAGTGGATCTGATTGATATACAAGCGAATTGGGGACTTACAAGTGGTATCAGATCTTGGATTGTATCAATCATTTTGGCCAGATATGGAGCGTATTTGATCTTATTTTTGAAGGATTTTTGAATTTTTGGATAGATCTTTGAAAATTGGGGGGTTTGTTCTTCGTGTTTTTGATAAAAACGAGTTTTTGATCGAGTTTTGGAGCAAAAAGAGGTGAAAAATGCCGTTTTTCACGTAATCTGCGAAGCGTTCACGGCCATTGAAGGGTTCATGACCGTTGAAGGGTTCACGGCCGAAGGAGGGTTCTCGGCCGAAGAAGCGTTTGTGGCTAGGGTTTCTCGGCGACGGCCGTAATCACGAATTAGGGTTTCTCGGACAGTTCACGGTCGGTGGTTCACGGTCCTCGGTGTACGGCCAGCGTCGCACGATCACAGTCCTAGATTTCATGGCCCAACCGTTCACGCCTCTCGGATAGTTCACAGCTAGCCTTGCACGTGTTCGGTCAGGCAAGTTTTCGGTCGAGCGTCTCGTTCACGGTCTCGCACGTTCCTGGTCGGCTTCGTTCTCGTCCAATTAGCATTCTCGCACGCGCGCGCTTATTCCTCGCAGCTGAAAATATTCAAAGGATTTTGGGGTTGCCGAGATTCGAACTTGGTCTTCGCAACAGCAGAAAATAATCAAAAGGATTTTGAGGGTTGCAAGGATCGAACCCGGATCCCTTGTGTAATCAACCCATGCTTCTTCCACTTGATTTAGCATATCACACGTTAATCATCTTCCGTTTTTAAATCTTAAAGCTTCGCTTTCCGAATCTATTTTCGCATTTTTTAACATTTTCAGCCCAAAAATCAATTTCTTTTTATTTTTAAATTTCATTTTCAACCAAAAATTTTAGTTTTTAATTTTTTACTTTATTTTTGACTTTTTACTAAAAAATTTTGACTTTGACTTTAAACTTTGACTTTTTCGTTTAACCTTCAAATTTTCAAATTTAGCTTTTCGGTTTGACTTTTAAGTTTGACCTTTAAAATTGACTTTTTAAATTTGACTTTTAAGGTTGACTTTTGAGTTTTTAGTCAAAGGGCATTTTTGATAAAAAAAAATGAGTTCCTCAAACATCAAAGTCAATGAAATTTCCTTGGAAAATTTACGTGTGCATTACGAATTATTACGTAGAGAGAACGAGGAACTAAAATACGAAGGATACCAACTTAGGAAAGGCCAGAAACCATTTAAAGAACAACTAGAGGCCAAGACTAGGGATTTTAGGAAGTTGCAGGAAGATTAAAACAACAAGTGTGAAAATTATAATTACATTAAGAAACAACTTGCTGTTGTAACTGAAGAACTTGACACTATGAAAATTAAGTGTGGAAAAATAGATGTTAGTTTCAAAAATTATACTGTGTCAAGTAAGATAGTCGAGTCCTTAGTTGAAAAATAATTGAGTTTTAAAGATAATCAAACCAAGGGTTTAGGGTATCACAGTGTGCCACCTCCTTTTAATGACAACTATAACCCAGCCCTTAAGACCAATGAGGAAGAAATGCATGCTCAGTATGGCCAAACCCCAATCCTAGCTTCAGTTAAGACTGAACCATATGGGCCTACTGAGGTTATTCAGGTGAACGTTTCTGATGCTTCTACTTCATGTGCAGGTAAAGTGGTAGAAGATGAGAACAAGGAGAGCACTATTGAACAAACACATGACTCCTTGAAATCTAAATTTGTTGCTTCTAATCAACCTATTGTTGGTAAATACATGCCACCAATTCAAGCTAAACAGAGTGCTTGTTGCAAGTGTGCTTATGGGAACAATAAGAGACAAGGCAAGGACACACCACCAGGGGCAGGAAGAAACAACTCCTCAGTGAAGAAAAGGACATGTTTTCACTGTGGAACACCTGGACACATTGCCCGAAATTGTCCTAATCGTGCATATGTTCCCTACTACGCACAAGGATGGCAAAACGCGCCAAGAGGGAGATACCCCAAAAGAAGCCCTTCGAGGACACGTTCAAGCAATGGTGACTGGAACGCGTACAAGGCCAAGAATCCAAATCCCAAGGTCAAGAAGGGAATGCAAGCCAAGAAGTCCAATCCAAGAGATGCTCCAGTGAAGCCAAGACCGGTTAGGTCAAAGTCATCTCGAAGATCGGCTTCAAGTTCTGAAACAAGTTTCGGGGCACCCATCGGATCGAATAAGAAATGGGTTAAACCCAACTACAGATGGGTACCAAAGGTTCAATCTCCCAAATCATCTAATGCGTCTAATATTTCTTCATCTTCTGTTTGTGATAAACAGGATATGTCATGGGAGAGAGTTCCTTGCACAGATGACAAAGGTCAACCCAGTTTCAAAATGGATTGGGTTCCAAAGACCAACTAATCCCGCTCTGTATCGGAGCAGCTATGGAGGCAAATCATCAGACTTCGGTTTGTTGATAGTAGTTGTTCCAAGGACATGACAGGAGGCATCTCTCAACTATACAACACTCAGAACTTTGTTTGAGAGTATGTGTCCTTTGCAGGAAAGGAAGAAAGGAGAGGATCACACATGAGTTTTGTGCTTAACGATGTGAAGAGTTTTCCGATCTGTTCTGAGATTATGCGTGCTGTTCTCAAACCTTCTGGATGCAAATTCAATCAGTGACTTACAGTTTGAATTTTCTTCTCGATACAACTGAGTGTATCTTAAATTGATTCGGTTTGAAGACAATCTTTTATTTTCTTATGGTTTTTAGTTTCTAGGTGTTATTAGGAAGTGATATCATGAAAGTGATAATGGGCAGTCTAAACATGTGTAAGGGACTGAATCTGAACTGTCTAGACTCTGTGTTCAATGTGCTGGTAGGCATAAAGGATTTGACAGTGTGGATTTAGATAGGATTGTTTGGACTGACCATATGATGCTCGGGTAGATTGAGCAGTGATATAAACACGAGAACCTACAGGATACACTAAATTAACACGCATCTAGAACTGTGGTTCAACTTTTCCTTGATGTACGAACTTATGTCCTTAATTTTGGTTATGATAGGGAAACTGGGGGTTCTGATAAAGTAGGCCTGTAGGAAATTATTTTCTTGCTTTCTATCTGTCAGTCATATGTTGCTTCATCTGCGTGATTGGAAGAGATCCGACCTGGATTGCAACATATGCAACTCTAATTCTACGCACCTCCTTATCTATGAAATTCTTTTAATCTGTTTGCCATATGTTGTCCCCTATGCGTGATCGAAAGATCCGACCTGGGACACAGCATATGCAACATTCTACCTCTCAATCCCTCTATCTCTCTTAGTCATATGTTGTCCCCACTGCGTGATTAAAAGAGATCCGACCTGGGACACAACATATGCACCTATCTCTAAATATGTCTTCCTCCTTAATAATTGTTTACTCACCTAAAGTAAGGAGTTCTTTAGAGGTTCTTGATAACCAGGGTATATCGGGAAGTGGGGAACACGTTCTAGTGCAACTAAAATTGAACCATTTAGAGGTTGTCTGTAGATCTCGCTGCTTAATTTAAGTGGAAAACAATACTCGTGGTCGTCGTCAGCTGAATGGTCTATTTGGAAAGTTTTTCAATATTCTTCGTGTTTAAGTGGACCACAATACCAGCAATTGACAAGATTTATTCATGAAGGTGAATGTACTGATAAACAAAGTTAAGATTGTCTCACAACTTTGATCCCAAATAATTTTGTATTTGTTAAATTTGTTCATAGTTTTCCTCTATGCACAAATTTAGGGGGAGAATTAAAAAAAATACAAAAATTAAAAAAAAATCAGAAAATTAAAAATCCAAAAATAGTGTTATTTCTGTTTTATTTCTTTTTCAGAAAAAATCAAAAATCCAAAAATATTTTTGTTTCTATTTTAATTTTCAGAAAATATGAAAAATACAAAAATATTACGTGCTAAGTTTTCTTTTAGTTTTGTTTTGTCTTGAAAAGTGAATTCAGATATAGATGAGACTCATGGAGACTGTATCGAGAATTTCTAAGCCAAGGCTTCGTCCGTGATAATCGAAGAATTCTCATTCGAAGGAACAAGAAATGAAGACTATTCTTTCAATATTCAATCTTTCAACCCCAGAAGCAAGGTGAAGTTGTTCTTGAAGATTATATGACAGATTGCATTGAAGCCTCCTCAATCAATTTTCTGCTATCTATGTACCTGCTAATGTGATCCAGAAGATTCGTTCTCTCTGATGTTCTTTCTGAATATTCTCAAGCTGAAAGCACTATCTTTCAAGAATCAGTACATCAAGCCTCCTCACCCAATGTGTGTTCAATGTCAAATTCTGAAGAAAAGACCAAATGCTCAAGATGAAGTCATTTTTTGAAGATTCATCAAGTTCATCTTGAAGTTGTGAAGAATTTGAAGATTAATGTTGAAGCCAAGCTCCTAATGAAGATTAACAAGAAGAGCCAGCTACACATTAGGTGGAGTTTGTTGGGTCATTAGAAAAGAAAGCTATAAACCAAGGGGGAGTTTGTTGGGTCAGTTAGAAAAGAAAACTATAAACCAAGGGGGAGATTTTTGGGTCAAAAATATGGTTTATACTTTACTTTTCTAAGCGTTAATAGTTTTTGGTCATGTAATATGTTTTTGCAGTTGTGTTTACGACCATGATGGGTGTTTACGGCCGTAAACTGGTTCACGGCCATGAACCTGTTCACGGCCCATGTTCCAGATAAATAGATGTTAGGTGGGTGAGGAGTGTACGGCTAGACAAGGAGGGCCTAGAGGAGAGATAGAGTGGAGAGCATGTTGTAGAGAGAGAAAGTTAGAGAGAAGAACAGTGTGTGAGAGAGAATCTTATGTGTTGGAGCATCAATCTTATTGAATACATCATAGATTCATCTTCTTATTCTTCTCCTTCTCTTCTATTTTGATCTGACATCATCCGTTTGATTGGGATTCTGCACCATCAAACGGATCTGATTAATAGTCAAGCAGATTTGGGACTTACAATTGGTATATTGTAGTTTTTGGTCTAGAAGTGAAAACAGCCTAGGGTTTACGGTTGTAAACATATTTTTGGTTGTAAACGCGTTTACGGTTGTAAACGCGTTTACGGTTGTAAACGCGTTTGCAGCCTCTGTTCCCTATATATAGTGTTAGTAGGTGTCAGAGTTTAAGTGAGAGACTGTACGACCATGAGAGAAAGAAAGGAGCTTAAGTGTGTAAGTGTGTGAATCTAGTATAAGGGAACTTCATTCTAAATAAATCATACAAGATTCATATTATTCTTCTTCTCCTTCTCTTCTATTTTGATCTGGCATCACCCGTTTGATTGAGATTCTGCACCGTCAAACGGATCTGATTGATACTCAAGCAGATTTGAGATTTTTTTTTAATTTTCTTATTAAAAAAATTAAAAATTAAAAATCAGAAAATTAAAAATCCAAAAATAGTTTTATTTCTGTTTTATTTCTTGTTCAGAAAAAATCAAAAATCCAAAAATATTTTTGTTTCTGTTTTAATTTTCAGAAAATATGAAAAATACAAAAATATTACGTGCTAAGTTTTCTTTTAGTTTTGTTTTGTCTTGAAAAGTGAATTCAGATATAGATGAGACTCATGGAGACTGTATCGAGAATTTCTAAGCCAAGGTTTCGTCCGTGATTATCGAAGAATTCTCATTCGAAGGAACAAGAAATGAAGACTATTCTTTCAATATTCAATCTTTCAACCCCATAAGCAAGGTGAAGTTGTTCTTAAAGATTATGTGACAGATTGCATTGAAGCCTCCTCAATCAATTTTCTGCTATCTATGTACCTGCTAATGTGATCCAGAAGATTCGTTCTCTCTGATGTTCTTTCTGAATATTCTCAAGCTGAAAGCACTATCTTTCAAGAATCAGTACATCAAGCCTCCTCAACCAATGTGTGTTCAATGTCAAATTCTGAAGAAAAGACCAAATGCTCAAGATGAAGTCATTTTTTGAAGATTCATCAAGTTCATCTTGAAGTTGTGAAGAATTTGAAGATTAATGTTGAAGCCAAGCTCCTAATGAAGATTAACAAGAAGAGCCAGCTACACATTAGGTGGAGTTTGTTGGGTCATTAGAAAAGAAAGCTATAAACCAAGGGGGAGTTTGTTGGGTCAGTTAGAAAAGAAAACTACAAACCAAGGGGGAGATTTTTGGGTCAAAAATATGGTTTATACTTTACTTTTCTAAGCGTTAATAGTTTTTGGTCATGTAATATGTTTTTGCAGTTGTGTTTACGACCATGATGGGTGTTTACGGCCGTAAACTGGTTCACGGCCATGAACCTGTTCACGGCCCATGTTCCAGATAAATAGATGTTAGGTGGGTGAGGAGTGTACGGCTAGACAAGGAGGGCCTAGAGGAGAGATAGAGTGGAGAGCATGTTGTAGAGAGAGAAAGTTAGAGAGAAGAACAGTGTGTGAGAGAGAATCTTATGTGTTGGAGCATCAATCTTATTGAATACATCATAGATTCATCTTCTTATTCTTCTCCTTCTCTTCTATTTTGATCTGACATCATCCGTTTGATTGGGATTCTGCACCATCAAACGGATCTGATTAATAGTCAAGCAGATTTGGGACTTACAATTGGTATATTGTAGTTTTTGGTCTAGAAGTGAAAACAGCCTAGGGTTTACGGTTGTAAACATATTTTTGGTTGTAAACGCGTTTACGGTTGTAAACGCGTTTACGGTTGTAAACGCGTTTGCAGCCTCTGTTCCCTATATATAGTGTTAGTAGGTGTCAGAGTTTAAGTGAGAGACTGTACGACCATGAGAGAAAGAAAGGAGCTTAAGTGTGTAAGTGTGTGAATCTAGTATAAGGGAACTTCATTCTAAATAAATCATACAAGATTCATATTATTCTTCTTCTCCTTCTCTTCTATTTTGATCTGGCATCACCCGTTTGATTGAGATTCTGCACCGTCAAACGGATCTGATTGATACTCAAGCAGATTTGAGATTTTTTTTTAATTTTCTTATTAAAAAAATTAAAAATTAAAAATCAGAAAATTAAAAATCCAAAAATAGTTTTATTTCTGTTTTATTTCTTGTTCAGAAAAAATCAAAAATCCAAAAATATTTTTGTTTCTGTTTTAATTTTCAGAAAATATGAAAAATACAAAAATATTACGTGCTAAGTTTTCTTTTAGTTTTGTTTTGTCTTGAAAAGTGAATTCAGATATAGATGAGACTCATGGAGACTGTATCGAGAATTTCTAAGCCAAGGTTTCGTCCGTGATTATCGAAGAATTCTCATTCGAAGGAACAAGAAATGAAGACTATTCTTTCAATATTCAATCTTTCAACCCCAGAAGCAAGGTGAAGTTGTTCTTAAAGATTATGTGACAGATTGCATTGAAGCCTCCTCAATCAATTTTCTGCTATCTATGTACCTGCTAATGTGATCCAGAAGATTCGTTCTCTCTGATGTTCTTTCTGAATATTCTCAAGCTGAAAGCACTATCTTTCAAGAATCAGTAAATCAAGCCTCCTAACCCAATGTGTGTTCAATGTCAAATTCTGAAGAAAAGACCAAATGCTCAAGATGAAGTCATTTTTTGAAGATTCATCAAGTTCATCTTGAAGTTGTGAAGAATTTGAAGATTAATGCTGAAGCCAAGCTCCTAATGAAGATTAACAAGAAGAGCCAGCTACACATTAGGTGGAGTTTGTTGGGTCATTAGAAAAGAAAGCTATAAACCAAGGGGGAGTTTGTTGGGTCAGTTAGAAAAGAAAACTATAAACCAAGGGGGAGATTTTTGGGTCAAAAATATGGTTTATACTTTACTTTTCTAAGCGTTAATAGTTTTTGGTCATGTAATATGTTTTTGCAGTTGTGTTTACGACCATGAGGGGTGTTTACGGCCGTAAACTGGTTCACGGCCGTGAACCTATTCACGGCCCATGTTCCATATAAATAGATGTTAGGTGGGTGAGGAGTGTACGGCTAGACAAGGAGGGCCTAGAGGAGAGATAGAGTGGAGAGCATATTGTAGAGAGAGAAAGTTAGTGAGAAGAACAGTGTGTGTGAGAGAATCTTATGTGTTGGAGCATCAATCTTATTGAATACATCATAGATTCATCTTCTTATTCTTCTCCTTCTCTTCTATTTTGATCTGACATCATCCGTTTGATTGGGATTCTGCACCATCAAACGGATCTGATTAATAGTCAAGCAGATTTGGGACTTACAATTGGTATATTGTAGTTTTTGGTCTAGAACTGAAAACAGCCTAGGGTTTACGGTTGTAAACATATTTTTGGTTGTAAACGCGTTTACGGTTGTAAACGCGTTTGTAGCCTCTGTTCCCTATATATAGTGTTAGTAGGTGTCAGAGTTTAAGTGAGAGACTGTACGAGAAAGAAAGGAGCTTAAGTGTGTAAGTGTATGAATCTTGTATAAGGGAACTTCATTCTAAATAAATCATACAAGATTCATATTATTCTTCTTCTCCATCTCTTCTATTTTGATCTCGCATCATCCGTTTGATTGGGATTCTGCACCATCAAACGGATCTGATTGATACTCAAGCAGATTTGAGATTTTTTTTTAATTTTCTTATTAAAAAAATTAAAAATAAAAAATCAGAAAATTAAAAATCCAAAAATATTGTTAATTCTGTTTTATTTCTTGTTCAGAAAAAATCAAAAATCCAAAAATATTTTTGTTTATGTATTATTTTTCAGAAAATATGAAAAATACAAAAATATTACATGCTAAGTTTTCTTTTAGTTTTGTTTTGTCTTGAAAAGTGAATTCAGATATACATGAGACTCATGGAGACTGTATCGAGAATTTCTAAGCCAAGGCTTCGTCCGTGATTATCGAAGAATTCTCATTCGAAGGAACAAGATATGAAGACTATTCTTTCAATATTCAATCTTTCAACCCCAGAAGCAAGGTGAAGTTGTTCTTGAAGATTATGTGACAGATTGCATTGAAGCCTCCTCAACAATTTTCTGCTATCTATGTACCTGCTAATGTGATCCAGAAGATTCGTTCTCTCTGATGTTCTTTCTGAATATTCTCAAGCTGAAAGCACTATCTTTCAAGAATCAGTACATCAAGCCTCCTCACCCAATGTGTGTTCAATGTCAAATTCTGAAGAAAAGACCAAATGCTCAAGATGAATTCATTTATTGAAGATTCATCAAGTTCATCTTGAAGTTGTGAAGAATTTGAAGATTAATGTTGAAGCCAAGCTTCTAATGAAGATTAACAAGAAGAGCCAGCTACACATTAGGGGAAGTTTGTTGGGTCATTAGAAAAGAAAGCTATAAACCAAGGGGGAGTTTGTTGGGTCAGTTAGAAAAGAAAACTATAAACCAAGGGGGAGATTTTTGGGTCAAAAATATGGTTTATACTTTACTCTTGTAAGCGTTAATAGTTTTTGGTCATGTAATATGTTTTTGCAGTTGTGTTTACGACCATGATGGGTGTTTACGGCCGTGAACTGGTTCACGGCCCACGTTCCATATAAATAGATGTTAGGTGGGTGAGGAGTGTACGGCTAGACAAGGAGGGCCTAGAGGAGAGATAGAGTGGAGAGCATATTGTATAGAGAGAAAGTTAGAGAGAAGAACAGTGTGTGTGAGAGAATCTTATGTGTTGGAGCATCAATCTTATTGAATACATCATAGATTCATCTTCTTATTCTTCTCCTTCTCTTCTATTTTGATCTGACATCATCGGTTTGATTGGGATTCCACACCATCAAATGGATCTGATTAATACTCAAGCAGATTTGGGACTTACAATTGGTATATTGTAGTTTTTGGTCTAGAACTGAAAACAGCCTAGGGTTTACGGTTGTAAACATATTTTCGGTTGTAAACGCCTTTATGGTTGTAAACATGTTTACGGTTGTAAACGCGTTTACGGTTGTAAACGCGTTTGCAGCCTCTGTTCCCTATATATAGTTTTAGTAGGTGTCAGAGTTTAAGTGAGAGACTGTACAACCAAGAGAGAAAGAAAGGAGCTTAAGTGTGTAAGTGTGTGAATCTTGTATAAGGGAACTTCATTCTAAATAAATCATACAAGATTCATATTATTCTTCTTCTCCTTCTCTTCTATTTTGATCTGACATTATCTGTTTGATTGGGATTCCACACCATCAAACGGATCTGATTGATACTCAAGCAGATTTGAGATTTTTTTTAATATTCTTATTAAAAAATTAAAAATAAAAAATCAGAAAATTAAAAATCCAAATATAGTGTTATTTTTGTTTTGTTTCTTGTTCAGAAAAAATCAAAACTCCAAAAATATTTTTGTTTCGTTTTTAATTTTCAGAAAATATGAAAAATACAAAAATATTACGTGCTAAGTTTTCTTTTAGTTTTGTTTTGTCTTGAAAAGTGAATTCAGATATAGATGAGACTCGTGGAGACTGTATCGAGAATTTCTGAGCCAAGGCTTCGTCCGTGATTATCGATGAATTCTCATGGAGACTGTATCGAGAATTTGCTGCTATCTATGTACCTGCTAAAGTGATCCTGAAGATTCGTTCTCTCTGATGTTCTTTCTGAAGATTCTCAAGCTGAAAGCACTAACTTTCAAGAATCAGTACA
Source organism: Lactuca virosa (assembly GCF_052849685.1). Classification (NCBI taxonomy): domain Eukaryota; kingdom Viridiplantae; phylum Streptophyta; class Magnoliopsida; order Asterales; family Asteraceae; genus Lactuca; species Lactuca virosa. The sequence goes on along the minus strand of NC_136426.1, from coordinate 166,970,614 downwards.
TCAAGCCTCCTCACCTAATGTGCGTTCAATGTCAAATTCTGAAGAAAAGTCCAACTGCTCAAGATGAAGTCATTTATTGAAGATTCATCAAGTTCATCTTGAAGTTGTGAAGAATTTGAAGATTAATGTTGAAGCCAAGCTCCTAATGAAGATTAACAAGAAAAGCCAACTACATATTAGGGGGAGTTTGTTGGGTCATTAGAAAAAAAAGCTATAAACCAAGGGGGAGTTTGTTGGCTCAGTTAGAAAAGAAAGCTATAAACCAAGGGGGAGATTTTTGGGTAAAAAATATGGTTTATACTTTACTTTTCTAGGCGTTAATAGTTTTTGGTCATGTAATATGTTTTTGGAGTTGTGTTTACGGCCATGATGGGTGTTTACGGCCGTGAACTGGTTCACAGCCGTGAACCTGTTCACGGCCCATGTTCCATATAAATAGATGTTACGTGGGTGAGGAGTGTACGGCTAGACAAGGAAGGCCTAGAGGAGAGATAGAGTGGAGAGCATATTGTAGAGAGAGAAAGTTGGAGAGAAGAACAGTGTGTGTGTGAGAGAATCTTATGTGTTGGAGCATCAATCTTATTGAATACATCATAGATTCATCTTCTTACTCTTCTCCTTCTCTTATGTTTTGATCTGACATCATCCGTTTGATTGGGATTCCGCACCATCAAAAGGATCTGATTAATACTCAAGCAGATTTGGGACTTACAATTGGTATATTGTAGTTTTTGGTCTAGAACTGAAAACAGCCTTGGGTTTACGGTTGTAAACATATGTTCGGTTGTAAACGCGTTTACGGTTGTCAACATGTCTACGGTTGTAAACGCATTTATGGTTGTAACCGCGTTTATGGTTGTAAACGCGTTTGCAGCCTATGTTCCCTATATATAGTGCTAGTAGGTGTCAGAGTTTAAGTGAGAGACTGTACGACCAAGAGAGAGAGAGAGAAAGGAGCTTAAGTGTGTTAGTGTGTGAATCTTATATAAGGGAACTTCATTCTAAATAAATCATAGAAGATTCATATTATTCTTCTTCTCCTTCTCTTCTATTTTGATCTGACATCATTCGTTTGATTGAGATTCCGCACCATCAAATGGATCTGATTGATACTCAAGCAGATTTGAGATTTTTTTTAATTTTCTTATTAAAAAATTCAAAATAAAAAATCAGAAAATTAAAAATCCAAAAATAGTTTCATTTCTGTTTTATTTCTTGTTCAGAAAAAATCAAAAATCCAAAAATATTTTTGTTTCTGTTTTAATTTTCAGAAAATATGAAAAATACAAAAATATTACGTGCTAAGTTTTCTTTTAGTTTTGTTTTGTCTTGAAAAGTGAATTCAGATATAGATGAGACTCATGGAGACTGTATCGAGAATTTCTGACCCAAGGCTTCGTCCGTGATTATCGAAGAATTCTCATTCGAAGGAACAAGAAATGAAGACTATTCTTTCAATATTCAATCTTTCAACCCCAGAAGCAAGGTGAAGTTGTTCTTGAAGATTATGTGACGGATTGCATTGAAGCCTCCTCAATAAATTTTCTGCTATCTATGTACCTGCTCAGGTGATCCAGAAGATTCGTTCTCTCTGATGTTCTTTCTGAAGATTCTGAAGCTGAAAGCACTATCTTTCAAGAATTAGTACATCAAGCCTCCTCACCCAATGTGCGTTCAATGTCAAATTCTGAAGAAAAAGTCTAACTGCTCAAGATGAAGTCATTTATTGAAGATTCATCAAGTTCATCTTGAAGTTGTGAAGAATTTGAAGATTAATGTTGAAGCCAAGCTCCTCATGAAGATTAACAAGAAGAGCGAGCTACACATTAGGGGTAGTTTGTTGGGTCATTAGAAAAGAAAGCTATAAACCAAGGGGGAGTTTGTTGGCTCAGTTAGAAAAGAAAGCTATAAACCAAGGGGGAGATTTTTGGGTAAAAAATATGGTATATACTTTACTTTTCTAGGCGTTAATAGTTTTTGGTCATGTAATATGTTTTTGCAGTTGTGTTTACGGCCATGATGGTTGTTTACGGCCGTGAACTGGTTCACGGCCGTGAACCTGTTCACGACCCATGTTCCATATAAATAGATGTTAGGTGGATGAGGAGTGTACGGCTAGACAAGGAAGGCCTAGAGGAGAGATAGAGTGGAGAGCATATTGTAGAGAGAGAAAGTTAGAGAGAACAACAGTGTGTATGTGAGAGAATCTTATGTGTTGGAGCATCAATCTTATTGAATACATCATAGATTCATCTTCTTACTCTTCTCCTTCTCTTCTATTTTGATCTGACATCATCCGTTTGATTGGGATTCCGCACCATCAAACGGATCTGATTAATACTCAAGCAGATTTGGGACTTACAATTGGTATATTGTAGTTTTTGGTCTAGAACTGAAAACAGCCGTGGGTTTACGGTTGTAAACATATTTTCGGTTGTAAACGCGTTTACGGTTGTAAACATGTTTACGGTTGTAAACGCGTTTACGGTTGTAAACATGTTTACGGTTGTAAACGCGTTTACGGTTGTAAACGCATTTATGGTTGTAAGCACGTTTACGGTTGTAAACGCGTTTGCAGCCTCTGTTCCCTATATATAGTGCTAGTAGGTGTCAGAGTTTAAGTGAGAGACTGTACGACCAAGAGAGAGAGACAAAGGAGCTTAAGTGTGTAAGTGTGTGAATCTTGTATAAGGGAACTTCATTCTAAATAAATCATACAAGATTCATATTATTCTTTTTCTCTTTCTCTTCTATTTTGATCTGGCATCATCCGTTTGATTGGGATTCCGCACCATGAAACGGGTCTGATTGATACTCAAGCAGATTTGGGATTTTTTTAATTTTCTTATTAAAAAATTAAAAAACAAAAATCAGAAAATTAAAAATCCAAAAATAATGTTATTTCTGTTTTATTTCTTGTTCAGAAAATATCAAAAATCCAAAAATATTTTTGTTTCTGTTTTAATTTTCAGAAAATATGAAAAATACAAAAATATTGTGTGCTAAGTTTTCTTTTAGTTTTGTTTTGTCTTGAAAAGTGAATTCGGATATAGATGAGACTCATGGAGACTGTATCGAGAATTTCTGAGCCAAGGCTTCGTCCGTGATCATCGAATAATTCTCATTCGAAGGAGCAAGCAATGAAGATTATTCTTTAAACATTCAATCCTTCAACCCCAGAAGCAAGGTGAAGCTGCACTTGAAGATCATGTGACAGATTGCATTGAAGTCTCCTCAATCAAATTGCTGCTATTCATGAACCGGCTGAAGTGATCCAGAATATTAGATCTCTCTGTTGTTCTCTCTGAAGATTCTCAAGCTGAAAGCGCTATCTTTCAAGAATCTTATAAAGAAGCCTCCTCACCCAATGTGCGTTCAGAGTCAAATTTTGAAGAAAAGCCCAACTGCTCAAGAAGAAGTCATTCATTGAAGATTCATCAAGTTCATCTTGAAGTTGTGAAGAATTTGAAGATTAATGCTGGAGTCATGCTCCTAATGAAGATTAACAAGAAAAGCCAGCTACCTTTTTAGGGGGAGTTTGTTGATTGTTGGGTCAAAAATATGGTTTATATTTTACTTTTCTAGGCGTTAATAGATTTTGGTCATGTAATATGTTTTTGTAGTTGTGTTTACGGCCATGATGGGTGTTTACGGCCGTGAACTGGTTCACGGCCGTGAACCTGTTCACGGCCCATGTTCCATATAAATATATGTTAGGTGGGTGAGGAATGTACGGCTAGACAAGGAGAGCCTAGAGGAGAGATAGAGTGAAGAGCGTATTGTAGAGAGAGAAAGTTAGAGAGAAAAAGAGTGTGTGTGAGAGAATCTTATGTGTTGGAGCATCAATCTTATTGAATACATCATAGATTAATCTTCTTATTCTTCTCCTTAGTATTTATCATTATACTTTTAATGAATGGAGAATTAATTTCCTATAAAACCCATTCGGCTAACGACCCTCCACCAGTCAAGGAAGCGGTGGGTGAGAGTGGACACCCATTAAACTGTCATTTTATAGGCAGTAACCTTATACCCCCCTTATAAGCCGACTTCGTGAATGAGGTCTGCTAATGGTAAGACTGACTTACTCTTATATATATATATATATATATATATATATATATATATATATATATATATATATATATATATATATATATATATATATATATTAAACCTATAATATTATAATAGTATAAGGGTTGAATTTTGAACTATTAAAATTTTAAGGGTTGGAACTAAAGTATACATGGGGGGTAACTTTACAAATTCCAAAACTTGAGGAAAAGTTTTGAACAATTAAAAACCCTTTGGTTTCCATAACCTATGAGTTTAAAGTAGTTTTAATAGAAAAACTCTTCAAGTTCGATAACTTGAGGACAAGTTATGGAAGACTTTAAAACATTTTAAAAATGAGACTCTTCATTTTCATAACTTGTGGAAATCTTATGAGTCTTAAAAATCATAAATGAGACTTTTCATATAACGTAAGGACAAGTTACAAAAAAACATATTATGAACAACTTTTAGATCAATTTGGATCGAAAAAAAATTATCATATAATTTTTCTATTAATCTAAACCAACTCATAAGAACAAGATAATTCAAATCATCAATCTTAAAGAAATTAGCATGAACATATAAACTAATACAAATCTATAAATTATGACAATTATCTTTGAAATTGGATTAGCATGGACATTACCACATCAAAAACAGGTTTATAAGTTCAAAAACAGCTTAGGGTAATGTTCCTAGTCCAATTCCAGCCAAAAAACTCGAATATATGCTGTCAAGGGCTCCAACTCGCCGAGTGCAAGAACAAACTCGACGAGTTGGATGAGTTTGTACATGGACTCGTCGGGTCCGCTGTCCAGACAGTAAAAAACTTCGATTTTCAGCCATTTGCATCAAGTATAATTGAAAACAAGCCTTGGCTCTGATACCACTGATGGGTTTTAGTATACTACAACATCTTATGGTGCACATACAACCCTAAATACCTTGGATCTATGTTTTCACTAATTATACATGCAAAGGAGTTTCCAAAGCATTAAACCTATAAATAGCATGCAATTTGACATAAACAATACAAGATACTAGTTAGAGTAACATACCTTCTATGTGGCTTGAAGTCTTGATGTATTTGGTGTTGAAAGAAAGACTTTGGCCTTTAAGAACTTAGTGCCCCAAGTGTTGCACCTCAAATGGAATCACAACTCACCTAGGACAAAGGTGGAACTTGAGAGAGAATTCCTTCCACACCAAAATCAACTCCATGAGCTCAAAGAACTAGAAGTGGCGATTTTGGCTATGGAGTGACCTATTTATATGTGGGATTCCAAGGATCATGGGTATAACCCAAATCCATACCCATGGGTATTATGATCCATGGTTCATGTGGCCCAACTCTTTATGTGTCTATACATAAACTTGGTCCAACATGGATCATAAGCCCAACACATATAAATATAACTAATTACCATAATTAGTCCCCATAGATTTAATTAGTCTCTTTTGATCACTAAATTAATTCCAAATTAATTCTTGATCAATACTAATTAAAACATATGATTTCATATTAATATATTATAACTTATAATATATCAACAAATCATATATAACCTTCTCTCAAGAGTCCATCCTAACAAATTGTCCTGGTGTTATGCAACCAAAATGGACGATGCTACTTTCGGGTCAAGTACATACCAATAATAGTTATGGGCTTAGACTTCTAATCCAACAGATTGTCTTTGTGACAATTGTCTGGTATGCCACTATCTGTTATGCTTTATGTGTTAGTATGCTATGATATTATGTGATAGTGGTAGGAGGGGAAGGACAGACCCTGTTACCGGTCGAAAGGACCGAAGGGGTAGGCCAGCACCCTGATATGCTAGGAGTATGTGATTTATGTTTTTATGTATTAGCATGATATATGGTAGTAATAGAGGTGAAATAGTCCCCGATACCGGTCGAAAGGACCGAAGGGATAGGCCAGCACCCTAATATGCTAGGCAGTTACCGGTTAAAAGAGACCTAAGGGGTAGGCTGGCACCCTGATATGCTAGGCGGTTACCGGTTGAAAGAGACCGTAGGGGTAGGCCAGCACCCGAATATGCTAGGCAGTATGTGTATTGTATGGTATGTGGTATGATGGAGGAACTCACTAAGCTTCGTGCTTACGGTTTACAATTTTAGTTTCAAGTACCTCTTATTCGAAGGGAAAGGAGTCGACATGACTGTAGCGCATCACACACTCGATTTTCCGCACATGAGATTCTTAAGATTTGTACTTTGACATTATTTTCCTTTGATATGTTTTTGAGAGATATCCGATTTATGATTTTCATGATATGAGATATCATTCGTGGCATCTTCAGTAATCTGTTTTATGAATCTTTAAATTAAAAATGAAATTTTTGGTCTTGAAATTTGGGACGTTACAAGTTGGTATCAAAGCCTTGGTTTGAGGGATTCACACACACCTTCGTGGTGTCTGGACTCAAATCGAGGATGTGAAAAGTTTTTACAAAAATAAATTTTCTAAGAATTAAAATTAAAGGTTTTGAGAAAGAACAAAGAGTGTGATGCGTGCAATCAACCGAGCTCAAGTAAGTTTTCCCCAAGATACCCATACATGTTATGTTATGATATGATATGATTATGAGAATTGCATGCTAGATTAGGGCTAAGGGTTTAGGAATGATGCCTTATATGCCTACTATGTGTATGAGAACTGCATGCTATATTAGGGCTAAGGATCTAGGAAAATGCCTTATGTGCCTGTTATATGTGCTTATTGAATTACGTGCTAGAACTGATTAGTCAGTGATATGATGGCGTGAATAGGATATGCTTGGTTTGGTTACTCAAAGCCCAAATGCTACTTGCTTTGTCCTTTTAGGAGTTCTAGTTGTCTTTAATTAACTCGTAAATGAATACGCTAAGTTACATATTACGAGGACTAAATAATTTCATAAGGTTAGGTCTAGCCCTATTTCGCAGCTCTTGTCTGAGTCCAACCATTGTAGGGTAGGACCTCTCATTACAAGAATTATCTAGTCTTAGTAATATGTAATGGTGTTCGCAAGCTAGTTAGGGGAAGATAGCAGCGACTTCTTACGCAGCTGATGGCGGAGAGTGGGTCGGAGATTACCCTAGGATAAGCATAGGATGAGATTAGCATGGAAGGAAATAGTAGTAGAAGTCACTTGGTGAAGTCAAGGCAATCCTTGAGGAAAGTACGAATAGATGTGGAAGGTAGTATGGGCCTGTATTACTGAAAGCAGAGGATCCGTACTCAAGTCAAGGAGGGATGAGATAGAACCAGGGAACTTGTAGTATGTGCGTGAGACCTCTCGAGGTTATGTATGACCCTGACAATTATGTGGTTTGTTTGAAAATGGTGGTGATACGTCATGGAGCAGGAGGTTCAGGGTCTGGGTCAGGATCAGGTTCAGGTTCGGGTTCGGGATCGAGTTTCTAGCCAGTCGATGATGGATTGCGAGCGTTCATTGCATCCGAGATTATGAGAGGCATCCTTGAGGCGACCACGGTGATTTTTGGGTCGATTAAGGAAGGGATCATTGAGCTGATGGAGGATCGCATCAAGGCATTCAGGAGCGACATGGCACTGGGCCAATCAGGGACTCGCACGTTCTCCTTCAAGGATTTCATGGGATGCGGTGCGCCAGACTTTCACGGGGTGAAGGACCCCATTGTGGCCAGGAGATGGATTGCAGACATTGAGTCTGCACAGTTGACGAGCTTCTACCCTGAGGGGTCGAAGGTCCGGTATGATGCGAGATGTTTGAGAGACATAGCTAGGGACTGGTGGGAGGCTATGACCTGGTCGTACTTTATGACCAGGTTTAAGGTTGAGTTTGTGCCGGCTGTGGAGATTTAGCAGCTGGGCAGGGAGTTTCTTGATATAAGACAGAAGAGTGAGTCGGTGGCAGAGATTACCGCCAAGTTCTGGGAGAGGGCCTTACTGGTGCCTCAGTACGCGGGAGATGAGGAGATGAGGAAGACCTGGTACCACGACATGTTGAGAGCTGACATTCGGAAACATGTCAGCTACTCGGCGTGCCTGACTTTGGAGGACATGATAGCCAGAGCAAGAGAGAGGAATATTGACATAGAGCACATCAGAAAGAGAATGGCGGAGACAGGGGGTTTCTGGGAAGAAACTCAAGGGGTTCGACTCGAGGTCGAAGGGTCAGCAGGGCCAGAGCCGCTATGGGAAATGCGGCAAGACGCATTAGGGAGTTTGTAGATTAGGGGAATCGGGTTGCTATAAGTGCGACAAGCTTGGGCACTTTGGTAGGGATTGTACCGCTCCTACCCCACCATTCATTGCAATCAGAAGGGCCATAAAAAGGCCAACTGCCCGAGATTGACATCAGCAGCACCAGTGGCAGCGCCAGCTACAGCGACCCTGCGGATCACAGATGGCCGAGAGGGAAAGTCAAATGCTCTAGTGGTGAGGAGCCGAGCCTTCCAGTTGACCGCCGAGGAGGCGCGTGCCACACCAGATGTGGTGACGGGTATGTTTCTTCTCCTTATCTCTTATATTATGTCAGTTGTGATAGTTATGCTTCATGTTTTATGTATTCTGTTAGGATTGTTCCATGTGAACGGTATTCCAGTATTGGTGTTATTTGACTCGGGGGCTACTTGATCATTCATATCCCTTGCACTGAGCAAGAGGTTTGCTGATTCATCAGGCACATTGGATTGTCCATTAGAGATTGAGATTACGAACAACCGATCCGTTCGGGCATCAGAGGTTTTCATATATTGGGTCTTGAGGTTGTACGACGAGCGTTACCTCGTGGATTTGGTTCCCATTCCATTACGTGGTAACAAGGTCATCATAGGCATGGACTGGTTGAGCCCTAATGGGGCGGTGATCGACTGCGGGTAGCAGTTGGTTCGGGTAAGGACCCCGAGTTAGGGAGAGGTGGTGATTCAGGGTGAGAGGCCGCATCATGGGACAACTTTGTGTTCAGCATGGTTGGTTAGGCGCTACCTCCAGCAGGGTTGCGCAGGTTATGTCGCCTACATTTCGGATACCCGAGAGGTGGGTAAGGCGACTATGAGCGATGTGCCAGTGGTGCGGGAGTACCCAAATGTGTTCCTAGAGGAGTTGACTGGGATACCTCCGGAGAGACAAGTGGAGTTCCAAATTGACCTGGTTCCTAGTGTGGCGCTGATAGCCAAGGCACCATATCGGTTGGCTCCTCCCGAGACGCAGGAGTTGTCTACACGACTGCATGAGCTGTTATACAAGGGAATTATCAGGCGGAGCAGTTCGCCTTGTGAAGCCCTGATTCTGTTTGTGAAGAAGAAAGACGGGTCCCACCGGATGTGCATAGACTACCGGGAGCTGAACAAGGTAACGATGTAAAACCGTTACCCACTACCGAGGATTGACGAACTCTTCGATCAGCTACAGGGGGCATCTTTGATATTAATTATGAACATTGGTTTGGCATGAGAAATTAAAGAACACACAATGAACACGGTGATTTCGGTGTTTAAGAGATGCATTCAATTATGAAAGGTGTTACAAAAAAGGATCTAGATCTAAATCTACATAATTAACACACACTAACACTCTCAATGTTACGTCTCTCAAGCACACCTCTATAAGTGGTATGAACCCACCTTATATAGAGGTGTTTACATGTCTCTCTCTCTCCCTCTCTCTCTCTCTCTATCTATCTCTCATGTCACAAGGCTACATTACCACATGCAAGTGGGTCTACAAAAGTCAAACCATTTACAAAGTCATACATGGATAACTTTGTACCCAACATTCTCCCCCTCAAAGTTAGGAATGGATGACCCACTTCAAATCTTCCAAAATCAAGCAACTACGCGAATCGATCCTCAAGCGTGACACATGTAGAGATGAACTTCAAATCTTCAATTCTTCCATGATTTTTTAATTTGGGTTCTAGAATGTGAGACCATACGAACTGAGCATCAACGGATAATTAGGAGTTTCTCAATCTCTAAATAATCATCCTAAAGTTGAGAATAAAAGCACACACCAAAAATCTTCAATAAGTCTAAACCCATCATGAACCGAAATCACTTCCGAATCTCCAATCGAATCATTTCATAAGCTTCAAATACTCGAGGTCACTTCGGTCTTCAACTCCGCGTAATATGAAAAATGCAACTTTCGGATTTCCATATAAATCTCTCCCCCTTTTTATAATCAAAAATTGATTATAAAACCAAAAAGGAATGAGAAAGTGCTCAATTAGGAATTTTTCTATCCAAAACTCCCCCTTAACACATGGCATAAACATTTTGCTTCAATTCGGAAAATCCAAAAAAATCTTCAATTTTTATCTTCGTTCACAGACCGCCTTTTACAAAATTTCTCAAAATTAGGTAGAAATTGTCAATTTCAAAATTCTGCAGTGACCCGGTGCGCCCAAAACAGCCAAAAATGCGAAACTCTCCCCAATTTGCGAAACTGGGTAGAAAGCGTCAATTCGCATTAACTGCAGGGACTTGAAATTCACATTCTTCAATTTCTCAGAAAATTAGCCCATTTTCGAATTTGGGTATGGTCTGCCAAATTTTCGAAACTTCAGGTACTATTTTTGAAACTTCTGCACACATCTTCAAACTTTTGAAATTTGAGTCCTAATTTCGAAAATGGGTGCAAAGTGTCAATCTTTCGAAACATTAAAGACCAATTTCGAAACGTTTCTGTTGTATTCCAAAATATCAAAATTTTGTCCAACTTTCGAATGTAGGATTAAAGTGTCAAACTTGCGAAACTTTAAGGTCCACTTTCGAAACTTTTATGTTTTCTTCCCAATTCGTTTCCTAGGTAACGAATGTTTCCAGCTGCTACAAGACCTTCGTAACATTGACACAAAACCTTTGTTAGGTGAAGCCCAAAATCTTCGACAATTAAGGCAAAAATGTTCGCAACAATGGAACCCTTTCCAATTAGCCATCAAGTCTTCGTCACTTGTTATCAAACTTTTGTTAATTGACATTACATTGTTCGTTTTATCCCTTCGTTATTAACCTTGCATTCGATTCTTCAAAAGATTTTGACCCCAAATATCGTCAACTGTGACTTTGATACTCAAAGCTTCGTTCAACATCTAATATCAACCTTTAGTAGCAAAAATCAAAACGAATCTACATCCTCGACCCTTCGTTATCAGTACCATCGCTATCAACAAATATCCATCGATCTTCGAAACACATTCCAAATGCAGTGGAGTATCCATTGTAACCCAAACCTTCGAAGTCGACTCAACAATCAACCACTCAAACTCAATCCTTCTTTCCCATATCGATTATCAAACCAAGCCAAGAACACAGACGTTGCCTTTTTCACAATTTTCACTTTTCGAAATGAAACACCAAATTCATGATTCTATTGCCCGATTTCAGATCAAAAACGTGATAAACTAACTGTTCTTCTCATTTTCTTCACAAAAATTCCATAGATCTTGACCAATTTCATCAAAATCATAGATTCAATTATCGACTTATTTCTTTTAGCTTGATCACGATCGATCTATGAGATAAAACTCAATACTTATGATCGATTCACAAGATCATCTCTACAATCAAAACTCATTAATTTCTCATAATGATTAGAAGAAATCGGACTCAAAAATTCGGAAACAGAAAACTAGTCACGAAAATGAGAAAGAGCGTATGACGAGCCAGGGGTGAACCAAAGAAGATATCGAGACTAAATGTGATTTTAATGAATTTTCGTTTCAAACTTTTAATACACTGGATCAAAGTAACATATGGGCTCAATCATTTGTGAATAGTAATGATTCGATATTTGGGCTCAATAGAAATAGTGATCAGATTAACGTTTTGGGCTTGAAACAATTAATTGATGAACAGTAACTTCGAATTTTTTTTTTTTGGAATTTGATTTTTTTTTTTGAACTTTTGATCTAACAAAAATAATTCGATCAAACAATGTGAATTGAAACGAATTAGATCTAATGAATCAAAACGGTCAAAAATTCAAGAACGTAATGCACGAATCAACGAGATTCAGAGAGATCATAGAGAGACTCACCATAAATGCTCCAATTGTGACGAATTTAGCCAAACCAAGATCTTTTCTTCATAAAATCATGTTGATCTTCGAACACCCGCTCTGATACCAATTGATGTGAATTATGAACATTGGTTTGGCATGCGGAATTAAAGAACACACAATGAACACGGTGATTTCGGTGTTTAAGAGATGCATTCGATTATGAAAGGTGTTACAAAAAAGGATCTAGATCTAAATCTACATAATTAACACACACTAACACTCTCAATGTTACATCTCTCAAGCACACCTCTACAAGTGGTATGAACCCACCTTATATAGAGGTGTTTACATGTCTCTCTCTCTCTATCTCTCATGTCACAAGGCTACATTACCACATGCAAGTGGGTCTACAGAAGTCAAACCATTTACAAAGTCATACATGGATAACTTTGTACCCAACAATCTTGGTTATCTAAGATTGATTTGCGTTCAGGATATCACCAGATGAGAGTCAGAGATGAGGATGTAGAGAAGACTGCTTTCCAAACTCACTACGCTCATTACGAGTTCGTGGTGATGCCCATCGGGCTCACAATTGCTCATGCCGCGTTCATCGACCTCATGAACCACGTATGCAGACCGATGCTGGATCAGTCTGTGATAGTCTTTATTGATGACATTTTGGTTTACTCCAAGACGCAGGAGCGGGATGAGGAGCACTTGCGAGAGGTGTTGGATAGTTTGAGGAGGGAGAGCTTGTACCCCAAGTTTTTCAAGTGTGAGTTTTGGTTGCACGAGGTGCAGTTTCTGGGGCACCTTGTCAACCAGAATGGTATTCTGGTTGACCCGGTCAAAATGGAGGTTGTGATGAGATGGGAGATTCCGAAGTCTCCATCTGAGATTCGGAGTTCTCAGATTAGCAGGCTATTATTGGAGATTCATTCAGGATTTCTCCATGATAGTTGTACCCCTGACCCAACTGACGAAGAAGGCCGTTGTATTTCGTTGGGGGCCTGAGCAGTAGGCACCGTTCGAGACGTTTAGAAAGAGGCTGTGTGAGGCGCCGATCTTAGCCCTACTAGAGGGCGTAGATGACTTTGTGGTATAATGTGATGTGTCCACCTCGGGTTTGGGCGCAGTGTTGATGCAGAGGGGGCACTTCATCGCCTACGCTTCGAGGCAACTGAAGCCTCACGAGGCGAACTACCCAACGTACGACCTAGAGTTGGGGGCAGTTGTTTGCGCCCTCAAGATTTGGAGACATTACCTCTATGGGGTCCGTTGTACCGTTTACACGGATCACAAGAGCTTGAGGTACCTCATGGATCAGCCAAATCTGAACATGAGGCAGCATCAGTGGTTAGATGTGGTGAAGGACAACGACTGTGAGATCCTCTTCCACCCGGGGAAGGCCAATGTTGTGGCCGATGCACTTATCCGCAAGGCATTCGCAACCCTGATCAGAGACATCTGTCTGAGGATGACAGTGGTGAGTCCACTTTTGGAGCAGATCCGGGAGGCCCAGTAGGAGGCTATGAAGGAGGAACACTGGAAGACTGAGCTTATCGTGGGTCAGGTTTCCTCCTTCGACTAGGATAGCCGCGGGCTGTTGACACTCCACTGTAGAGTGTGGGTTCCATATCATGGAGTTGTGTGCCAGGTTTTGATGGAGGACGCGCACAAATCCAAGTTTTTATCCATCCAGGGGCGACGAAGATGTACATAGATCTTCGTCCTGAAAACTGTTGGCCCTACATGAAGCGGGATGTAGCCTAGTACATGGAGAGGTGCTTGACCTGCAGGAAGGTCAAGGCCGAACACCAGAGACCTCACGGAAAGACACAGCCGTTGGATATCCCTATGTGGAAATTGGAGGATATTACTATGGATTTCATCACAAAGCTTCCCAGGACCACACGGGGAGTGGATTCGATTTGGGTCATCGTGGATCGGTTGACCAAGAGTGCCCATTTCATCCAGATCCAAGAGAGTATTTCGGCCGAGAAACTGGCTAACATCTACATCAAAGAGGTAGTATCTCGACATGGAGTGCCAGTTTTTGTGATTTCTGACCGAGACATACGGTTCACTTCCAAATTCTGGAAGAAATTTCATGACGAGTTGGGTACTCGTCCGCACTTTAGCACTGCTTTCCACACGCAGACAGATGGTTAGAGTGAGCGGACCATCCAGAACTTGGAGGATATGCTACGGTCGTGCGTTTTAGACTTTGGTGGTAGCTGGGATACCTACCTTCCCTCGGCAGAGTTTTCCTACAGTAATAACTACCACGCCAACATCGAACGTCCTCCCTTCGAAATGCTATATGGGAGGAAGTGCAGAACCCCGATATACTGGGGTGAGGTTGGACAGAGGGTCATGGGGAGTATCGAAGTGGTACTCCAGATGACAGAGAGGATCCAGCCGGTCTGGAGTAGACTCTAGACGGCCCAGAGTCGGCAGAAGAGCTATGCCGACAGACAACGATCCGACCTGGAGTTTCAGGTAGGATATATGGTCCTCCTGAAGGTGTCGCCTTGGAAAGGTGTCATCCGGTTCAGGAAGCGGGGCAAGTTGGGCCCCAGATTCATCGGACAGTTCACGGTTATAGCCCGGGTGGGCAAGTTTGCTTATCGACTGGATCTGCCATCCGAGCTTAGTCAGATCCACAACACCTTTCATGTCTCTCGGCTGCGGAAGTGCTTGGTAGATGACTCCGCAGTGGTGCCCTTAGAGGATATTCAGGTTGATGACAACCTGAACTACATCGAGTGACCGGTAGCCATCCTCAACAGGAAGACGAAGGATCTTAGGAACAAGAGGGTAGAGTTAGTGAAGGTGCAATGGCAGCACCGCAAGGGCTCGGAATGGACTTGGGAGCCGGAAGATGAGATGAGAGAGCACTACCCTGAGCTATTTCCAGATGAAGCAGACTTCGAGGACGAAGTCTAAAATAAGTGGGGGAGATTTGTAGCGCCCGGTTCCCGATATGTATTTCAAATTAATTTATTCAGTTTCTTATAGGAACTCGACGAGTTGGAGGCCCCAAACTCATCGAGTAGGAATATAATTTGGATGCAGGATCTAAAGTCTACTCGTCGAGTCGAGAGCCTCAACTCGACGAGTAGGGATGCTAGAAAGAAACACTAATTTTCATGGTTTAGAACCCTATTTAAACACCTTAACTCCAAGGGTTGGCCTCATTTACAACCTCCAAGTCCCAAAACCCTAGCCACGAAACCCTAAAGCCTTGTGAGAACTTGTGAGACCTTTTTGAGAGAAAACTTGTGCTTTTGAAGCTTGTGGAAGAAGAGGAAGCTAGAGGAATCAAGAAGAAGAGAGTAGATCCAGAAACTTCACTCCATTTGCAGCATTTTCGGGTAAGCAAGTCTCAAACTTACTCAATGATTTCTTAGATCTCTTCATTTCGCTTTTATGGGGTTTTTGGTCCAAGAATGTTAGCTTTTGGGAAATGAACAATCCAAGTGGGTATTCTCCTACATCTAGGGCCTTGACGGGCTTTTATGGCATAAAGGTGCAAACTTTATGGCCATTGGAGCCCCATGCAAACTCTTAGATGTCATTTTGGCATTTTAAGCCCCAAAAGGCCATACATGGAGTTAAAGGCAGAAACTTTACGTGTTCAAATGACATCTAGGGTCTAGATCTTAGTTTGTATGCCCTAGTTCGAAGTATATATGACTTTTGGATCAAGGTCTAGATCTTGAAAATTAGGGTTTGAGCTAAATCCATTAAAGGAAGCTATTAACAGGTAAAGTTGGAAACTTTACCCTTAAAAGGACATTTTCACTTTGTAGGAGGAGTGTGGAGTCCAGATCCGAAGGATAGGAGCTTAATCTTTTAAGATGGCTCAACAGACTGAAGAACTCATCAAGTCTATAGAGGAACTCGACGAGTTGGGTTGATATGTCCCGATTCTATTGATAGGAGAAACTCGACGAGTTCGTACAAGGACTCGCGAGTTGGATCGCGATTTAAGAGGTTTGCGATCTATGGGACTCGACGAGTTAATGGACCAACTCTGCGATTTGAATCAACCCAGAAGGTTGACTTTGACCAGAACGTTGACTTTGACCAAAAGGTTGACTTTGACTTGGACTTGGTCCAGAGTTGACCCTTAAGGGGGTTATAGGTATGAAAGGGTAATTAAGGGAAATCTTCATGTGTAGGAGTTTGAGGAGAGTTGATTTCAGATCCGAGGACAGTTCAGCTACTTCACGACATTGAGGTGAGTTACCTTCCAGTAGAAGTGGGTCTAAGGCACCAATGTCGATCCACTAGTAGGATATATGCTAGAGATGATTGTCTTTGTGATAATTGTCTGGTATACCACTATCTGTTATGCTTTATGTGCTAGTATGCTATCATATTATATGATAGTGGTAGGAGGGGAAGGACAGACCCCGTTACTGGTCGAAAGTCCCGAAGGAGTAGGCCAGCACCCTGATATGCTAGGCAGTATGTGACTTTTGTGTTTATGTATTAGCATGATATATGGTAGTAGTAAGGGTGAAATCGTCCCCGATACCGGTCGAAAGGACCGAAGGGGTAGGCCAGCACCCTCATATGCTAGACAATTACCAGTTGAAAGAGACCGAAGGGGTAGGCCGACACCCTCATATGCTAGGAGGTTACCGGTTGAAAAAAACCGAAGGGGTAGGCCAGCACTCGGATATGCTAGGCAGTATGTCTATTGTATGGTATGTGGTATGATGGGGGAACTCACTAAGCTTCATGCTTACGGTTTACAGTTTTGGTTTCAGGTACCTCTTCTTCGATGGGAAAGGAGTCGTCATGACTGTAGCGCATCACACACTCGATTTTCCGCACATGAGATTCTTGACATTTGTACTCTGACATTATTTTCCTTTCATATGTTTTTGAGAGATATTTGATTTATGGTTTTCATGATATGAGATATCATTGGTGGCATTTTCAGTAATCTGTTTTATGAATCTTTAAATTAAAAATGAAATTTTTTGTCTTGAAATTTGGGACGTTACAGCTAAATCCACATGAGGTCTGTTATCTGACTCATGATTTGGAGTTGGGAGCAGTGGTGTTGCTCTCAAGATTTGGCGGCATTATTTGTATGGGGTTCGTTGTACTATTTACACGGATCACAAGAGTTTGAGATATCTTATGGATCAATCGAATCTGAATATGAGACAGCGTAGGTGGCTTGACGTAGTCAAGGATTATGACTGCGAGATTCTGTATCACCCAGGGAAAACAAATGTGGTCGTTGACGCTTTGAGCCGCAAGACGGCTATATCTTCTATTGAGAGTCTGTGTATGAGAATATCGGTTAATTATCCGCTTCTTGATCTGATTAGGGAGGCTCATGCCGAGGGAGTCAAGAATGAGAATTGGAAGCAGGAGAGACTTAGAGGTGAAGTTGAAAGGTTTGCCACTAACAGCCGTGGATTATTGACCCGGTATGGACGACTTCGGGTGCCAGATTTTGGTGGGGTCAGGCAGACTGTGTTGGAGGATCTGCACAAGTCCAGGTTTTTGTTTCACCTCGGAGCCACCAAGATGTATCGGGATTTGAGGCTCAGTTATTGGTGGTCGTTCATGAAGAGAGATATATCCTGACATGTTGAGAGGTGCTTGACCCGTCGGATGGTCATGGACGAGCACCAGAGACCGCATGGCAAGTTGCAGCCATTCGAGGTTCCCATGTGGAAATGGGAACATAGAAATATAGATTTCATCAGCAAGTTACCTCGGACGGATAAAGGATTCGACGTGATATGGAGTGTTGTGGACCGTCTGATCAAGAGTGCCCACTTTCTAGCCATCCGAGAGAGTTCTTCGGCTGATCAATTGGACGATTTGTATGTGTGCGATATTGTTGATCGACATGGTATTCCCGTCTCAATTTTATATGATCGGGATGTTCGGTTCACATCTTATTTTTGGCAAAAGTTCCACGAGGAACTGGGTACGAGATTGCATCTTAAGCACTACTTATCATCTACAGACTGACGGTCAGAGTGAGCGGACCATTCAGACACTTGAGGACATGCTGAGGGCATGTGTTATAGAATTTGGTGGGAGTTGGGTCTCCTACCTTCCCTTAGGTGAGTTTTCCTACGACAACAGTTATCAGTCCAATATTGGTGCACCGCCTTTCGAGCTTATTTTTAGGAACAAGTGTCATACCCCAGTCTGTTAGGGAGAGATTGGTCATAGGGTATTAGAAAGGACTGAGGTAGTCCTTCATAAGTTAGAGCTCATCCAGCAGATTAGACAGAGGTTGCAGACAGTTAAGAGTCGACAGAAGAGTTATGCCAATAAGGATCGATCTGAGTTGGAGTTTAAGGTCAGTGACATGGTGTTGTTGAAGGTATCACCCTGGAAGGGTGTAATACACTTCATGAAGAGGGGGTAAATTGGGGCCTCGGTATATTAGGCCATTTCTGGTGATTGTCAGGGTTGACAAGGTAGCTTATAGGTTGGATTTTCCTGAGGAGCTCAGTCAGATTCACATCACCTTCCATGTATCGCAGTTGTGGAAGTGTATGAAAAATGATTCATCGGTTATTCCTTTGGATGATGTTCAGGTTAATGATCTTCTGAATTACATTGAGATACCGGTGGCGATTTTAGATCGGAAGACGAAGGCCATGTGAAACAAGGTGGTATCTTTGGTCAAGGTTTAGTGGCAGCATCGGAAGGGATCCGAATGTACATGGGAACCCAAGTCGGAGATGCGATAGCATTACCCGGAGTTGTTCGTAGCAGCAGACTTCGAGGACGTAGTCTAGTTCAAGTGGGGGAGAATTATAACATCCCGACGATGAGGTATTTCTGAATTTAACCATAGTATGAAAAAAATATTACATTTTGACCCTTGGAATGAGTTTTGTTTGCAAATTGGTCCCATGTGGCACTTAAGGAAGAAAAGGGCCCTGCATGAGTACGCTGGGCATAAGGTACATATAAAAAAACATCGTCGTTTTGGAGTACGCTGGGCGTACACTAGTGTACGTTGGGCGTACTAGGCCTGGATGAAAACCCTAATGTTTGAGGTTTGTGTACTATTTAATCCCCTCTATAGCCTCAAGACCGTTCCTTTCATCAGCCTCCATCACTCATCTTGGCCTTTGCAAACCGTAACCTCTTGTGTAGACATTTTGACCTTGTGTGTGTGTGTGTTTTCGGTGACCTTAAAGGAAGAGGAAGGTGGTGGAATCATCTTGGGAACTTAGATCCAGAAGTACCTCCCCCTCAGACATCATTTGGAGGTAAAAAGCTCTTACCTTGATGAATATTGTTCTTAGTTTTTGTTGTGGCTAAGTTTCAAGTATTTTGGTCCCTTTTGCTTCGTGTTCTTGAGTATGGTCTACTCTAGACTTCATGAGTTGTCATTTTAGAGGTTTTGGAGTAGCTTGAGTCATAAAAATGGGTTCTTGGTCGTTAATATCCTTTCATACATGAACTAGGAAGTCTTAATGGATTAAGGAGCTAGGGTTTTTGGTATCAGACACTTTATAGCCATGCAAAGTCATAAAGTTGGAAACTTTATGACTTAGAACATCATTTTGGGCTTGGATCTGAGTTTTGGATGGAAGGGCTTAATGAATTAAGCTCTTAATGTAGTTTTGGGACTAGGCAACATACGTTAAGCGTACATTAGTATTACGCTGTGCATATGCAGTCAACGCCTTGCTTTTCTGTCAACATTAGACTACGTTGGGCGTACTTTAGTATTACGTCGGGTGTAATCCGCTTGAAGACTTGTTGACTTTTGGACCTTTGACCGTTGACTTTGACTTTGACCTAACCAAGTTTGACTTAAGGGTATTTTGGGTATTCTGAACTATAGTTAAGCCTTCTTCTCTATCTGTTGATTAGGTGACCTCTAGAGCTGGTATTCAGAGCAGTGTGTAATTCGGCTATTCGTCAGTCTGAGAGGTGACTTCTTTCTTACTGTACTTGCTGGTCGAAGGCACCAAAGCCAGATCAATAGATTATATATCCTATTATAGGATCTTGCTTTGCTATAGTGATCTGTTAGAATCTGTATGTTTATCTGTTTCCTGGTATACGTTTATCTGTTATGAGTATGTCAGCATTGTATGCTTGGGTTGAGGCGGTCCTGCTTTGTGCTGAAGGCCAAGATTCCCGGGGCGGTCCGGATAGGCTGTAGGCCCTGCGAGGCGGTGCAATCATGACGAAGGCCCGGAGAGCGGTCCAGATAGGTTGTAGGCCCTGCGAGGCAGTCCAGTCACGCTGAAGGCATATATGCATGCAAGTGTTTGTTATGTTGTGTGGTTGTAATTGGGGGAACTCACTAAGCTTTGGCTTACGGTTTCAGTTGAATGTTTCACGTTCTACTGAGGATAGTGGGAAAGCAAAGGCGTGATCGTGCACATCTCCCTGTTTTATGTCACCGGGTCTTAGAAAAACTCTGATTTCGAAATGATGCTTTTGAAACAATGACTCTTTTTGTAAACAATGTTGGTTAATGGTTGATTTTGAAAATTTTAAATATCTTTGATTTTTGGAGTGTTACATTATATATATATATATATATATATATATATATATATATATATATATATATATATATTTATTTATTTATTTATTTACATACAATGCATTTGTACTGTATACATATTCCTTTGTTTACTGTGCAATCATGTCTGTTTCTTCTTATTACAAAGAACATTCAAACATATCATAATAAAAATAATTACAAATATTAAAATTCATTTAATATCTTCAAATTAGAGAACATTAAAAAACTAAAAAAAATTGTTATTTCAAAGTTTATTAAACAACAATTCTTATAAAAAAAATATACAAGTTTGTTCTATAAATTGTAATGGACAAGTTCTAGAATTATGGGTAGCCTTCTTGTCACAAGTTATACACATTCTTGAAGCTTTTGTAGCAACCTCAATAGCTTTTTCTCTACTACTTTTTAGACGTTTTCCAGTTCAACATCCTTTATTCCTAATATTCTTAGAATTTTGAATATCAACTTCATCTGGTATGCTTACACCATATAACTTCTCTGCAATTGGTTTTTTGTTCTTTCTTTGACTGTTGACTTTGACTTTGACCAGGGCTGACCAAGTTTGACTTGAGGGTATTTTAGGTATTCTGAGCTATAGTTAAGCCTTGGTCTCTATCTGTTAATTAGGTGACCTCTAGAACTGGTATTCGGAGCAGTGTGTTATTCGGCTATTCGTCAGTCTGAGAGGTGACTTCTTTCTCACTGTACTTGCGGGTCGAAGGCACCAAAGCCAGACCAACAAATTATATATCCTATTATAGGATGTTGCTTTGCGGTAGTGATCTGTTAAGATCTGTATGTTTATCTATTTCCTGGTATACGTTTATCTGTTATGAGTATGTCGGTATAGTATGCTTGGGTTGAGGCGGTCCTGCTTTGTGCTGAAGGCCAAGATACCCAGGGCGGTCCGCATTAACAGTAGGCCCTGCGAGACGGTCCAGTCAGGCCGAAGGCCCGGAGAGCGGTCCAGATAGGTTGTAGGCCCTGCGAGGCAGTCCAGTCAGGCTGAAGGCTCATATATGCATGCTAGTGTTTGTTATGTTGTGTGGTGGTACTTTGGGGGAACTCATTAAGCTTTGGCTTACGGTTTCAGTTTATTGTTTCAGGTACTCCTGAGGATAGTGGGAAAGCAAATACGTGATCATACACATATTCCTGTTTTATGTCATCGGGTCTTGGAAAAACTCTCATTTTGAAATAATGCTTTTAAAACAATGACTCTTTTTGTGAACAATGTTGGGTAATGGTTGATTTTGAAAATTTTAAATTTCTTTGATTTTTGGAGTGTTTATATTATATATATATATATATATATATATATATATATATATATATATATATATATATATATATATATATTTGTTTACATACAATGCATTTGTACCGTATACATATTCCTTTGTTTACTGTGCAATCAGGTCTGTTTCTTCTTATTACAAAGAAAATTCAAACATATCATAATGAAAATTATTACAAATATCAAAATTCATTTAATATCTTAAAATCAAAGAATATTAAAAAAACTAAAAAAATTGTTATTTCAATGTTTATTAAACAACTATTCTTATAAAAAATATACATGTTTGTTTCTTAACTTGTATTGGACAAGTTCTAGAATTATGGGAAGCCTTCTTGTGACAAGTTGTACACATTCTTGAAGCTTTTGTAGCAACCTCAATAACTTTTTGTCTACTACTTTTTAGACGTTTTCCAGTTCAACATCCTTTATTTTTAATATTCTTAGGATTTTGAATATCAATTTCATTTGGTATGCTTACACCATACATTCTTAGGATTTTGAATATTTATTAAACAACCATTTAGAAATAGGATAAAAACGAATTTTGACTTTCTAATCTTGATGTTTTTCTCATCAGTCCTGAAAAGGCACATCATTCAAGTATGTTGGAATCCACAATTTTCTTTTCACATACATTTCTTTCAACAGCTTGTTTTCTTCTAAATTAAAAATATCTATTAACAAATTACATCTTTGCTGAAACAGGTTTGCATCTATCTCTTTGTTCCAACTTATCTCCATAATTCTTTTTGAAAAATTGGTGGATTTCAAATTCTTCCTAGAAACGTGAAAAAAAGATATACTTAAATAAATATAATAATATTCTTATATATTTAATTAGTACATACACATATTGATATATATATATATATATATATATATATATATATATATATATATATATATATATGTTAAAGTTGTTGAAAATTACTAAAATACCCTTAAAAAGCAGACTTTTTATAAAGTTTGATTGGAAATCTTGATTATATGCATACACTTATGCATATGTATAGGTATTGGCGTATTCAAATGCATATGCATATGTATATACTAATTCCAACATCTGAAATTTACTAAAACACCCTTAAAAGGTATCATTTTTACAAGGTTGACTGAAATTCTTGATTATATGCATATGTATACGTATATGCATATTCATATGCATATACTAATTCTAGAATCTTCGTATATTATTCTTAATAAATTTACCTTATACATATGCATATAATAATATGTGTATACAATGCATCTACATATATATTCACAGTATGCATACATATGAACATATATATATATATATATATATATATATATATATATATATATATATATATATATATTCATATGTATATGCATATTCATATGCATATACATATTCTTACTTTACATGAAATTTTATTCTTAATAACCTTACCTTATTCGTATATTTATATATGTAATTAGAACATTTGTATATAAAATCTATATTTTCAATTTGAAAAAAAATGAATATCATTTTAAATTAGTAAAATATTACCTTATTTGACAATTTATTTCCTATGTGCTACGTACAAAGTCTACGTATTGATTGTGTATAAACAGTAGCAACAGCTTTCCTGATTGTTGGGTCTTGATTTGTTACAATAATTTGAGGGTGGTTTCCAAATGCTCGAGTAAATGAGTTTAAAATCCATGTGTATGATTCTGCAGTCTCATTTGATAATAGACAAACACCAACTATAACAGTCTTCTTGTGGTTGTCAATTGCTGTAAATGGAATAAAGACCATTATATATCTGTGTATATAAAAAATATATATTAGAAATGTATATGAATATATATATATATATATATATATATATATATATATATATATATATATATATATATATATATATGTATATATATATATATATATATATATATATATATATATATATATATATATATATATTTCAATATGCATATTTACTTCTATAAATTAATAAGTTCAAAATCTTACTTGTTGGTATTGAAAGTTGCATCAAAAGATATAACATCGCCAAATTCTTAATAATTGACTTTTGTTGTATTGTTTGCCCAAAACAGTCTGTTAGTTGACATTTTTTTGCATATGTAATCAAATGAGAATTTTCAACATTTTCCTTCATCGTTTTCAAATTATTCACTACAAGAAAAACATCGCTTTCACCAAGAATAACATTGATATCACTTTGAAAATTCTTGAAATATGAAACTGTTGGATAAAGTTTATGATATCCTCCTGTTAACCTGGTATACAATGCATGGGCCTTTATTGCCCCTATATTGCAACTACTCATATTGTGTATGAAACTATGTTGAAAGTAATCTAACTTTTGTTTATTTTTTTAGAGTTGCATGCTTTGTCTTGTAAATAACCGATGATTATGAACTTCTTCAAATTTAAATATCTCATACTCTTCTAAATCATTTATACGTTTGAAGCAAATAAAAACGTTGCAATCATTTTTTTTTGAAGTTGAAGATCTTTTCTTTTTCCATCATGAGTGTTAACTTCACACTTTTCAGTTAAACGATGCTTGATGTTTTTCATTTACTTGAATGTAATAATTCAATCTTTTTTTTCCTCCATCAAGAAATGCATCAAATCCTGCTTTTTCAGTATATTTGCGGTACATATGAATTGTATCTTTCAACGATGTAATTTTTTTTTCCAGAATATAGTTTTATATCTTAGGAACAGAAGGTTTGAATAACTCTTTATTACCTCCTGGACTTCAGAACATTTCAACATCAAAATAATCAATTTCTTGAATATCTTGTATTCCTGAACAAATAAAAATTAGTAAAAGATTAATATCTGTAAACATACTTATGTATATTTAAAATATATGCATATACATATAGATGTTTATTATTTTAAACATGCTTACACATATTCATATATCTAATAATATTCATATTGATATAGATGTTCATTATTAAAAGAAAAAAAAATTAGTTGAAACATTCAATTACATGATACCTATATTTGGGATTTCAATTAAAACTAAAGAAGGATTCTCAGAAATATCATCTCTAGTATTTGTAGAAATAAATGAATAAAGATGAAATTAAAATAACTATGAATAGTTAAAAAGATAAATTTATTACAACGACGTGAAGTCATGACGAAATTGATATCAAATTCATTTGTTTCAAAGAGATCACATCGTGCAAACATATTATCAAAAAAGTTATTTTGAAAAAGTTAGTAAATCAATATATAATTATATGATACATTCACTAGTAAGTTCACTAAGATGAATGAAAAATAGTATTCTTAGAGATATCTTCTAATATTTTTATAAAAAAAATATAAAAAGTAAAACATATGCATGGAACAAATGCATATAAAAGTGTAAGCATATTCATATGCATATAGATAAATATATAATTATATAATACCTTAGTTGTGAGTTCAGATGAATGATAAGTAATATTCTCACATATATCCTCTACAATTTCTGTAAAAAATAATAACATAAAGATATAAGTAAAACATATGCATCTAACAAATACATATAAAAAGCTTTAAATAAAAGATTCAATTTTTTTTTGAATCAATTACATAAATAAGTTAAATACAATCGAATATTCATAAGAATGAAAGTAAAAATATATTCTTACTGATGATGTTACATAATTACATGGATTAGCAAATTCATAAGAAGCTCCGGTCATTACGTTGGACAATTGAGAAGAATCAACCTTTGATCTATCATTTTTTAAAGCTTGAAGAACCATAATACAAATGAACCTTAAAAAATAATGCAACGAAATTTATAACATATGCATAGAACAAATGCATACCTGTTTTTTCAATTTGATTAATATTTTTCGAAAATCATTAAATCAATCAATTAAATGCGATTAGAATCTTTACAATGAACTAAAATCAATTGTTGATCAAACTACCAATACTATTTTACTATATTTCATAATGCATTACTTGTTTTCTTAGTAACATCAAAAAATTTCATTGACAATACAAACTTTGATTTCGAAAATTAACTAGAATCAATTGTTGATAGAAATAGTGAAAATATTATATAGAATCGAAACAAGACTATTTTAAGAAGATAAAAAAAGAATCATAATTTATCGATTTAAATAAAAGATTGAACGAAATCAAAATCCTAAGAATTTAGGGATACGATCCGAGTTTAATTTGATTAACCAAAAATTACAAAACCGTCCTTGCACGAATTTAGCTATACGATTATCAAATAAAAAAAATTGAATTTGTAAGAGGATCGTTGGTTCGCTCCTATAAAAGGAGTTTGTTATTGAACTTCATTATATATATATATATATATATATATATATATATATATATAAAGTTAGGTTCATTTGAGACCACTATATTTTGTGAGACATATGAGCGCAATCCTACCCACTCATTTTGGAGATTAAAAAAAAATATATTTTAAAATACAAAATAATTTAAAATTTAAAAAAAAAAATTTAATATTATTTTCGTCATTTATATTTTCCAAATAAAAATAGAAAAAATAAAAACAATTACCGTTTTTTTGAATTATCTATGAAATATTCTAATAGAATATTCTAGTATAAAAATTACAACAAAACTGTTCGAATATTCACATATTTTATTAGAATATTAGAGTATAAATATTCAAACAATTTTAATAGAATATATGTAAATTCTAACAATTTTAGTCGAACATTAGAATATTTAAATATATCTAATAATTGTAGTAGAAAACTAGAATATTATAGTATTCTAAAAATTTCATTTGAATATTTACCATGTAATATTCTATTAGAATATTTCACGTATAATTAAAAAAAGCGTTAATTTTTTATTTTCTTTATTTTTATTTTTTAAATATTATTTGTCATTTATATTTAAAAAAAAATTAAAAAATTACATTTTTGTGAAATATCTGTGAAATATTTAATAGAATATTCTAGTATAAAAATTATAGCAAAACTGTTCGAATATTCACATATTCTTTAGAACTTTAGACTAAAAATATTCAAACAATTTTAATAGAATATTAGAATATTATATAAATTCTAACAATTTTAATAGAATATTAAAATATTTAATATATCTAATAATTCTAGTAGAAACTAGAATATTATAACATTTTAAAATTGTCATTTGAATATTTACTGTGTTATATTTTATTAGAATATTTCACGTATAATTAAAAAAACTATTTATTTTATTTTATTTTTTATTTTTTATTATTTTTTTTAATAAATAAAATGACGAAAATAATAATTAAATAAATAATTTTTAGAATTGTACTTTTATTTTGCATTTTAGATTTTATTTTTTGATTTTAAATATAAATGGTTAGGATTGCCTCCCAAATACCACAAAATTAATATAGTGTCAAATAAATCTATATATATATATATATATATATATATATATATATATATATATATATATATATATATATATATATATATATATATATATATATATATATTACGTCAAGCCATGCTGTTGAAAGTGGAGGGGGTAAATTTGATGTGTACGTCAGTTAAAGGGTGATCGAAGATCTTGTAGGCTATAATAAATTACCGGATTGGCTTAACTTCACTGTATAACCGATTTTTTTTTTTTTCTTTTTCTGACTTCTGGTATTCTTGTTGTGTGAGTTTTAATCGAGTGTTATTAAAATACTTTGTCTGTCATCTGTTCATTGGCTTTTGCCCTAAATTTGTGGGGGCTCCCCTCTTGTCATGTTTGTTAGCTTCTAGCTAGGGTTTTAGATGAGAGATGGTGGTCAGTAAATACTGATTTATCTCTATACTTTTCTGGTTGTTATTCTGATACACATGCAGATTTACCTTTTCCTCATATACCTAATACTGCCAGACCATGACTAAAATCCTCTTAAACATACCAATGAGAAGTAAACACAGGGTTGTCATTGATTCATCTAAACTTTTCAATAAAATATTATGGTATTGGTGTAAAATCTATAAAATAATAGTTTTATCGTACTTAAATATTACCCACTCCCCTTTATAATAAATTTGACATTTGATGGGACATACTATATATATATATATATATATATATATATATATATATATATATATTTTGGTTTAGGTAATTTTTAGTCACTCAATTATTTTTAAGTTTTAAAAAGTCATCAAACTTTTGACTTTGTGCTCATTTAGTCACTTAACTTTTAGTTTGGTCATTTAACTTTTAGATTTGTACTCAATTAGTCACCTAACTTTTAAAATTGTGCTCATTTAGTCACTAAACTTTTGAAAAAATTTAAAAGTTTAGTGACTAAATGAGCACAATTTTGAAAGTTAAGTGACTAAATGTGAACAAACCAAAAATCAAGTGACTAAATGAGCACAAAGCCAAAAGTTTCGTGACCTTTTAAAACTTAAAAAGAGTTAATTAACCAAATGAACACAAAACCAAAAATTAAGTGCCCAAAAATGACGTAAACCCTATATATATATATATATATATATATATATATATATATATATATATATATATATATATATATATATATATATATATATATATAATAGGTGTAAACATTTATATTACACGGGTTGATTAAAAAAAATAAAATATTAAAATGTAAATAATAAAAAAAATTAAAATAAAATTTTGAAATAAGAAATTAAGAAACATATTAATTGCAATTTAGTATAATATTTATTTAATGTGATACTTTACATATATAAGTATAAGTATTATGTGACTTTTTAATTTTAAAAATTGAAAAAACCATAAATTGACATGTGGATAATATTTATTAAAAAATATCACAAAATGAAAAGTGTCAAAATTAATTAGAGATTGACATGTGACAAAATTATCTTCATTTATTATAGTATATATATATATATATATATATATATATATATATATATATATATATATATATATATATATATATATACAATGCCTTAAGATTGAAAAAATAAATATTCAAAATTTTATTTTATTTATCGTTAAAATCTTGCGAGATGATATGATATTTTCTTAATTAATTGCGTGATTTTGAAAATTTCCGAGGAAGAATAATTGTTTCAAGTTACAAGTGACAAAAGCAAAATGATTAAAAAAAAGGAAAATTCGGTCATGTGGCCTCTCCAGACGATGACGCGTACCCCCACCCAACATGACAAGTGTACAACCTTTATTGTCCGTTGGTTTTTTTTTCCATTCGTTTAGTTTTCGGCAATAACTTTTTTTTTTGAAAAAACAATCCTGAAAAAAACAAAGTTCTTAAATCCAGACCAAAAATTCTCCAAAAGTTATAAAAATTTATGGAATACTTCAAGTCACTAGTCTAATAACTTTGTAAAAACAATTTTAAAAAAATAAGGTGTTTTAGATACCAAAATTGATTTTAAAAGATTAAAAGTTTTTAAAAAAATATTGAACATAAAATAATCCAAATAGAGATGATTCAAAATATTTATGATTCAAAAATATTATGATTCAATATGTTTATGATCCTTAACATGTTATTATCTAAAAATATTGTGATTCAAATATTTAATGATCCTTAATTATTATATTTTTTATGATTCAAAAAATATAATGATCCAAATGTTATATTAAACAAAAACTTTATTTAATTCAATATATTATGATCAAAATTAATATGATCCAATTATTATCATCCAAAAATGTATAATGCATAATATCGTTATTATTCAAAATATTATGATTCAAAATTTTATGATTCGAAAATAATATGATTAAAAAAAGTGTGAACGGAAGATTTTATGATCCTTAATATTCTTCTTATTTAAAATTTTATAATTATTAATAATTAAAAAAATCAAACTGATATTTAGTTAAAAATAAAAATAAAAAATAAAAACAAAAAATAAAAACAAAAATAAAGAAAAAAACCCTACTAGATTCAAGTATATAGGAAACATATTAAAAAACAAAAACAAAACCATAAAAAGAAAAAAAAAACTTTTAAAGAAAACGAAAAAACAATTTAAAAATGTTAAAATCGAGAACATATCTATTTAAAAAAAATGATTCTTTTTAATGAAAAATAAAACAAAAATAAAAAGATCGAAAAAAACCAAAATAAATGAAAAAAACCCCTTTTAAATGACGTTCCATAGACGTTCGTTGCATATGATTATTCCGTCGAGTCCGTATTACATTCCATATACGTGCGCCGCATGCGAACGTGTCACGACCAAGTAAATGAGATGGCAATGATATATGGTCTAGGTGGCATTGCAAATGATTTGAAAGACCTTTGTGTGGATGATCTTACAAAATAATGTAATTAAAATCAAGTTTCTAAAAAGTTTGTCATGACTTTGTCATGGCACGTCATGACTCCAAATTTGTATTCAAATCCACTTTAACAAAATCAAAAGAACACAATATTTAACGTGGTTTGGCCATGGTGACCTACATACACGGGCGAACGAGAGAGAGATGATTTTATTAACTTTATGGAACTATTACAAGCACTCAAAATTGTATCTCATTTTGAGCTCTCACAGAAATATAGCATACATACGGTAAAATAACCTAGAAAAGAAAAATTACAATAAATATAAAATTCTTGATAACTTGTATCTTCAATAATTTGCATCTTTTCTTCATAATATTTCTTCGTTCTTCATAGCATGTAGATTCTTTCAAACATTTCATCCCTTTTTTTTCAAACTCACTTTTTTCACTCAAACTAAAAACCTAGAAAAACATATGTTTTTGCAAGGGGATTTAACTTCATCATTTATTGATTAAAGACATTAGTGTCATGTGCAATGACTACTTAAGCTTTCCTGGATACATTTCAAGTACATGTTGTTAAACATATTGCGTCCCTCAAACTAAGCAATGTTGTGTTTTTGTTCCATGATTCACTAGAATAAAAGGGCCACAGATGCATTATAACGTATAAAGGGGCCACAAATGCATTATAACGTATTTAGGTCCTCAAAGAATCATCAAACACAATACTGGCATGGAATCCTAATTGCTTTTACCAAAATTTTCTAAATTAATCCTAGCAATTTTTTTATGCAATTTTTTTTTAAATTAAACCTAGGATTCTAATTTAACTAATGTAACCAACCGCCTACCCCACACTTAATTTATGCAATGTCCCCATTGCATGTTAAAAAAATTAAAGAACATAAAAGTAAAAACTCCCCTGGAATAGAAGTATCGAGGTTAATATTCTTCTTTTTAATCCTCATCTTCAGCTGAATTTGGCATGGGAACAACTCATTCACGCCTTGGGTTTCAAATGTCTCTTGTAGTTGACAACTCTAAATATTCAGGAGAAAGCTTCTTGGAATCGCCTAGAAATGGACCTCACAAATGTATATAGTGCCCGCCTCGATTGGAATCAAATCGAAGACTCGAAAATAAAAGACTGAGCAACTCGCCGAGTTGTAAGTGAAGACTCGTCGAGTTGGATCATTACTTGGGCAAAAGTCGCGAATTTTCTCTTGGACTCGTCGAGTTATAAGAATGCAATCGACGAGTTTTCGGCTCTGTTCAGGTAATTTCTTCTTTCTGCTTCCGTTCTGATTTTGTGTTCAAGGAGGGTGTTAGGGTAATACATCTCCTTATTTTCTTCAGTGACGAGACCCCTTTTTAGCCATTATAAACATCGGACTCATAGTATCACTCTAGTCTTCTAATCTTCTCGTCTACGATTCGACCCCTCACTTTATTTCTCTCACGCTTTAAGAAATTACTCTACTCTCACCCTAACTTCTGCAAAGATCAAAGACAAAAAACTACATTATAACAGGAAAACAAACAATCAATTTAAATCCTACATTACCGTATTTACTATAAGAAAGAAAAAAAGAAAATCAAACTCAAACAACGGGTTGCCTCCTGCAAATGCTTCTTTTTGTGCGAGTCTTGAGTTAGACTCTCAACTTAATAAACTTCCAATAAACTTGATGACATTCCATCCGTTGCATTGAATGTCTTTTGTTCACGAATTTGTAAAGTTCGGTTCGTTGCTTCTAAAATTGGCCAAACGAGCTTGAATTCATAAAACCCAAGAATTTTGACAAGGGTTGGAACCGGTTGGATACTAATCAGAAATGGATCATGCCTCAAAACTTTCTCCAAAGTTGGAATCGTCACCCCATGCTTCAAAACACAAACCAAAAATACAGGGGGCTACGTCGTGGTAATGGTCAAACCACGGCTTGGTTTGTACAACTCAGCTTGTTCTTGTTCTTCGTCTGGCGACTCAGCTTGTTCTTGTTCTTCGTCTGGCCCCTCTGCCAGCAACCTTTCCAGTTCCTCCAAATCACTTTCTGGATTAAATTCTTCATCTTGTAACTTTATCTCTTGTAACTCATAATTCTCTTGTTTGTTGGGCAAGATGTTATCTAACCATCTTCCAAATTTCCTCAAATCATCATCTAAGTCATACTCCTCATCTTCTTGCTCAAATTCCTTACTATTTCCTCAAGAAAAGCATAAAGAGCATCGAGATTTGGAAAATACATAATAATAAATATTAAAACAGAAAACTCGTAACTTTATATGAGATTAATGTCACACAAAGGATCGATAATACTAGCAAATAAAATTAATTATTAGAACCGTCCCCGGCAACGGAGCCAAAAACTTGATGTGTGTAAATTTAATCCTAACAAACTCAAATAAAAACAAACAGACGTAGGCAGTGTACCTATCGATAGTAGTTTAGTTTAAGCAAGTAGGGTATCGAACACATGGAATGGTAAATAATTAAAATTAATACTAATATTATCGAAGGTTGTAAAAATCGCTCGACGGTAGCTTGACGGTCGACTAGTGTTAAGGGATTAATCGGTCTTGGCGGAGATTAATCGGGGACCATAGATTATTAATAAAATATTAAAATTAATAAAATATTAATATATCTTAAGAAAAACAAGTACTTCAAAATTAGAAAATAAGAAAATTTGTAATTTGAAAATTTGAAAATACGAAAATATGAACATTTTGGTATAATACTTGAAATTTTGAAAATTTGAAAATTTTGGAGTAAAAAGAAGTTGATTTTTTGAAATTTTAAATTTTTTTTGACCTTTTTTTACTTTTATTGACCGATTAATCCCGCCAAGACCGATTAATCCCGCCAAACCCGATTAATCCTAAATTTCCGATTAATACCCTAATCCTCGACGGTTGGAGAACTCCAAGCGATTAATCCACGATTAATCGCCGATTAATCCCGATTTCTGCAACCATGATATTATCTAAATAAAGCAATTAATTAAAATGAGGGTTTCTCTAGCTTTACAAGACTAGAAACTTAAGTAACTTCCTAAACACTTTAGCAAAAAGTCAATTAACAACTAAAAGAGGAACAAAAGTCAACTAGATTCAATCAAATTAAAGAGACTTTCGTTTAAATTCGATTCACTTATTCCTATGGTTGATTTCGTGGCAAGTGCAATGGATTAATATGTCACTAGGCGAATCCCCGCGCGTTGCGCGAGAATATAATTATATAGTTAAAATAATAACTTTTACCAAATTATTATTTAATATTTCTACTTTGAAACAAAATGTTAGTAGTAAAGCAAACATATAGTTAACATATTAGTTTTAGTAAACATTATAGTTTAATTTTTAAGTCATTGTGATATATACAATTATTTGATAATTTTATAAACCGTTTAAAATTGTGTGAATTATATATCCAATGAATGATAATATAACGGGTAACAACAAGTATGAACAAAAATATGAACTGCAACTTTTAGTAACATAAAAATAGAAAAACATCTATTATAACATTTGTATTAAAAAAGATATATATACAACGAATAATAAAAAATATGAAAAATAAACACTATAACTTTTAATAACATAAAGACACTAAAACATCTATTATAACATTTATATTAACTCTTCATATTTAAATCACAAATCTCTTCAAATACATTAATGTTTTTAATGAACAAACTTTACAACCTTATAAAAGAAAGAAAAATAAAAAGTTATTAGTGATTACTAATTAATAATCATAAGTTAAAAACTCTTGAGTTGTAACTAATAAATATACATAAATTAAAAAACTCTTGAGTTGTAGTGTGAGTTTCAAATGAATGCGGTACTTGGAAATGTATATTTATTATTATTATTATTAATATTAATATTATTATTATTATTATTATTATTATTATTATATTCGTCTAAATAATTGGTTTTGAAGCATCATTTTAATCCCTTCAATTATTAAACATAAATATATTTAATTATAAATTTATAACATACATAGGTGCATATACATGTTAAACAAATCACATATCATATATATATTTTCGTATATGTCATATGTAATTCTTGTCGTAGTAATATGGATAAATTACTTTCATATGAAGAACATATCATGATAAGTCTATCATAATTACATATCAAATGTTCAAAATTATGTTATCTTTTAAATATGTTGTGTAGGATAACCCAACTAAAAAACAATAGAAAATAAACATAATCAAAATAGAAAAACTACAATCAAATAAATAAGAGCATTGGGTGGTTGAATATATAAATAAAGATGTTACATAAACATACGTTTAAATCAAAAGAAAAAACTAACATTCGTCAACTTTGCTCAAACAAAAAAACTTATATCCATTTTATGAATCTTCTTTCTTCATTTAACATCATTCAACCATAGAAACTTGATGACAATTCTTCACTCACCTGCATCAAAATATTTTTCTTGAAAAAGAAGAATCAGAAAGATATTCCAAGCAAGACATTGACGTTTGGAGAGTCACATTCAAGATTGAGTAATACACACAAACCACATATAAAGATTAAATGAGAAACTGGATATAAAGAAAGAATAGAAAAGTTTCATTTGTTTTGGTTGAAAAAAAAATCATATTACAATTACCGTCGATGCGACATAACCCATTTCTTCAAATCATCATATTTGGATCGTGAATGCTTCAACTATATGAAAACTTTTGAATCACAATATCTTCAAATCTTTCTTACATGTAACATTTTATATAACACAAAAGACACAAAAGATTGGCCTTTTTATAGTAAACTTTTCACTAAAAACTTTTGAGTGTTAAATCATAATTAGGAAAACTTTTGAGTTGCATTAGTTAAAAAAGGGGGTTTCAAATGAATGTGGTTTGCGGAAATTAAAAAAGGGGGTTTCAAATGCATGAGATTCAAGAAAAAATGCTAGCTTTATAAGTATGTATGATTGGTTACCGATTTCTAATGTGATTAGGTTCATGTTCACTATTACTAATCCTTTAGCAAACAAATTAATTCAAAGAATGGCCAATTGATTAAACTAACAGGTTTCCTAGTGTTCAGTTCGAATCAAGTAAGACTTGTAACATTATTTAATTAAATTAGTTGGTTTAATTACCTCATATGAGGTTGGTCATCACATATGCTCACACATTAACTTACTTATTTTCTAGTTAACCTTAGGTTCATGTTCACTAATACTAGGCATACAATCTTGTTTTCACAAAACTATATGATTCAAGCAATCAAGAAGATGTTCATGCAGCTCAATTAATTTAGTTATTAACAGAAAATAATTAGCATTAACATGCAAGGATCTTTTAACAAGCTTAACAAGATAAATAACCAAATCTATATAATCCAAGCCACTCAATCAAACCATATTCATAAGATCATCTAGTCTAAACAGAAGTATGACGTTTTTAGCTCATAACTACAACAAATAAATCAGTAAAATAGAAATCTAATGGTTCAAACATGTTTCACACAAAAGATTAAGAGAAAAATAATGTTGTTTGCCTTTGATCTCTTCAAAATTGCCTTCTTGTTGAATTCTGGTTCCTAAAGCCTCTTGGTAATGTCTCTGGTCTCCAAAAGTCACCAAAAGCCTCCAGCATCCGTTAGGGTTTCGGGAATAAACGATATATATATAAATATATATATATATATATATATATATATATATATATATATATATATATATATATATATATATATATATATAGATTCCAAAAATCAGCTCCAACTCGTCGAGTTTTAGGGACAAACTCGCCAGGTTTTTTACTTAGAACGAATGTACGAAACGGAACTAGTTTATCGGGAATTTTCATCTTAACTCGTCGAGTTCATTTGGAATCAACATTTTCTCAAAGCATGAAAGTTGTCTGAAATTGTGTCTAGTTTTCCGAACATTTTGAATCTCGTCAATCAGAGTTACGAGTCATGAGATATGGCCAAAACACTGACGAGGGGTCAAGCTATCCAATAACATCCTTCTTTCTTCAAAATCCAAGATCCAAGCTTCCAATCACCAATTCCGCTTCCTTTTCCTTCTGAGCATGTCTTTGTTGCTGAAATGAGATTTTAAACTAATTAAGCATTTTCTGCTCATTAAATGAGATAAAATCAACATAAAGTATTAAGATAATGCATGAATTTTATAACTAAATATGGCATACACTAGTACAAAAATGACCTACAGACACACCAAAAAAGTGTGACCATATGCGTATAGTGACATATTTTTTTTTATTGAAAGTGTTGATGAATCGTAGAATCAAGTATTAATCAAAATCAGAGTTAAACGAATGCAGATTGAACAAACGATGTAAATAAGATCTGGTTTCTGCTCATTTATGCTTTCAACTTTTACAGAGAAAATAGATAGGTTCTGTAAAGGACTCTTATCTAACTCTAGTAAAGTTCCATATTTATAGGAACAGTGAAAGCATACAAAAAATACTAAGGCATTGACAATTAAGCTTCGTACGAAATATACCTTAGTAAATAAACTTAACAAAACATACGAAGGGTAAAACAGACTTCGACATATTACAACAAACTTCGACCCTAACAATCTCCCCCCTTGTAATAATGTCGACCTTCGTCAGTTCAAGAGTATCTGTATAGCATACAACATAACTCTTCGAATCTCAGTGTACCACGAGATTATCTTCTTCAGTTCCTTCTTATCTCCTTCATTATTCTTCTTGCAGCTATTCATACGAACAATGAAATTCGTATATTGGGATGTTGTATATCTTTCCACTTCGGAAGCTTGAAACAAGAATTTTTTCGCCTTCCCATTTTTATCCTTCCCAACAAATACCATACCAAATGGTTTCAAACATATTTCTCCGTCAGCATACTTCTTCAACTCAGGTTGATTTAAAGGAAGTTCCATTGGCACTTTTACAGTCAATCCCTTTGCTGTACCTAACTCAACATCAGTAAGTGCTAAACACTGATAATAGTTGTCAGTGAAAATCTTGATGTGAGCCACCCCAAGTCGAAAAACTTCAGGATCAGTTTCTCGAAAATATGAAGCGTCTTTATCCTTTAGTAACAATGCAACTTGTATCAGATCATACAAGTTCATTAAGGGAAAATAAGCTACTAAAAAATCACATACTTGCCCATTCGCCCTCGAAACAATAAAGCGAAGATTCTGCATCATATTTTCGAACAACACATCTCGCTTTATGCTTATCACCTTCTTTATCTTCACCAGAGACCAAATCTCCTCTGGAAGTTTTCCAAGTACATCATGAAATCTGATCTTCATGTATGTGTACTCATCATCATTGTCAAATTTCTCAGCAATTTTGTACTGAGCCATGATGAACATCATTTCATTGATGGGAAAATCTAATTGACTCATATCAGTGTTGAAAACAACATAACTTCTCTTTGGATTCTTTTCGAAAGCATACATATGATTATATGCAACTTTCGACTCTATTGTCTCATAATTGTAATGCTTTGAAGGATCACCCTTGTTCATCCCAGGTGGATCATTTGCACGAAGTCGCATAATGCTTTGTACAATTCGGAGCTTTTCAACCTCAGCCTCCGCTTCAGCTTTCTTTTCTTCCTTTGACTTTTCGACCATAACAGTTTTGCCTTTGTCTTTTACAGAGGAATTATCAACACTTTCCTTAGGCTTCGAACTGCTGCCTCCTTCTCCAATCACAATTCCTTTGGAAATTGATTTTGAAATTGGCTTCGTTGTCACTGGCATTGTTGTTACAACAGTCGAAATAACTGGCTCAGCAGTAGACACAAATGGTTTTGTTATTGGAATCTTCGTAGAGAACACCTTTCCAACAACCTTTGCATCTACATGCAAATCTTCACCACTAGCCTTCGTACTACCATCCTCCTTTTCTCCCCCTTGCACCCCTGTGAAAACAGGTGGGGCATTCTTCAGAAGAAGGCTAGAAATATGAGAAAGTGAAGCAAGTTGTTTTTGCAAGATCACTTCAAAATGAACGAACTTTTGAGACAAAAAGTCCGGAGTGATTAATGGAGATGAAATTGATTTAACAGTTAACTCTTTAAGCTCCTTCAGCGAATTAAGCACTTCCACAAAGCTTTGATTTTCCGTGGTCGACAATTGAGTAAGTTGAGGACGCAAATCTTCGTACAGTTTGACATATTTGGTAACAACATTACAAATAATGTCAATTTTCTGATTGATCGAAGCATAATCACGTTGTACGATTGATATTTCTTTTTGCATATCCTGTCGAAGTTCTTGGATTTGCAAATTTACATCTTCCCTCACCATCTTGATATCTTGAACGAATAGTACATGTCGTTCTTTCATCAATTGCTTGAATTCTTTCACTTCCCCTCTGAACATCGAATTGAGAGAATTGACTCGTAATTCATCATTTTGATCATTGTGATCAATCTTTTCCAACAGACGAATCTCTGAATCTCGGACCATTCCAGAGACTTTACTTACCACTTTTCCTTCGAATGTTTTCAGCATATTATCAACTTCCAGATGAGATACAGACGAATTACTCCCCAAATCTGCTTGTGATTGAAGAATAGAATTCAACTTCTGGTTAAGAATCTTGAATTGTTTCATCTTCATCAACATATGATCAGGGAAGTGATCTTCTTCATCATCAAACTGTAAATCTTCAAAGGCACCTCCAAAACCTTCATTATCAGTATCAGCTTCAACAACAGGTGAATTAATTTTGAGAGAATCAGTAGATTGAGATGGAAAAAGAGTGGTAAAGGGTTGATGAAGAATGGTTTCAAAAGTTGGGGAATTTGTAGTATTCGGAAGAATAAAAGGTGGTAAAGACACGAAAATGTCTGGTTTTGAAGATACAGGAATAGCTTGATTAGTAGGTGCAACTTCTTTGTTCGACTCTCCCTCACCCATGTTGACATTTACATCCGTATCAGATACGTGTGTAACAATTCCTGAAGTTCGAACCTCCTCAGTATGTGATTCAGTTAACGAGACTTCGGGTGGTATGACTATTGTCTTCTCAGGAGTAGATACAGATTGTGAAACAACTGGTTCTGGTGTTTCAGGAACAATTTCTTCTTCAGAAGATGCCTCTTGAATAACCAACTTTCTTTGTCTTTTCTTCTTCTTCGAAATATGTTTGGCCACATCTTCAGCTCTTCGTTTCTTGGATAGAGGCGAGACTAGAGCTGGAACCTCTCGAAAAATAACTCCTTGATGAGAGAGTTGTGGTTTATGAACATTAGAAGGAGAAAATTTTGATCCACCATCAGAAGATTTTCTGGAACCCCTAGACCTTTTCTTCAAACGACGAAAAACACAAGATTTAGAAGGAATTTTCTCTACCACTACAGTATCATCAACAGGTTCCACTGGTTTGATGACAACAGTCGAGACATTCACTTCAGCCGTCTCAGGCTTCTTTGGAGACTTCGTAGATTCATGCACAATCTTCTCAGGAGACTTCTTTGATTTGTGCACTGGCTTCTCTGTTGTAGCTTTTGCATCCTTTTTAGAACGTTTAGACTTCTTGGAAGGACCAGCTTCTTCTTTCGACAATAATTTTCCAGTCTCAACATCTGGATTAATGGTTTTCAAGTACTCAACCAACACTGAATTTGTTGGCTCAACCCTCTTTAACATTGCATCAGGAATCCGAGCAATGTGTGTGAATACCTCCATATCATCCGAAACTTCATTTGGGAAGTGATACTTCAGAAACTCAGCCTTCTCTTCATCAGCAGGGACAACAATTCCTTCTTTATCATAGAAATAACCAAGGATTAAGCTCCAATACCTAGCACATGAAATACCTTGAACCACATTCGTGTTTTCGACACTCTTTTGGAATTCCTTCCATAGTTGAGTAGAGTAGTCGACAGAGATATCATAATACAATCCTGCCACCATCGCATAAACCTCCATGCGACCTTTGTCTAAGCCAACACTTCGACCTGTCAAGCATCGAAGAAAAATTCCAAACAAGAAATTCCAAACAGTTGGCAGGGCTGATTTCTTGAAATCACTGATCTTTGTGAGTGGGGGTTGATGACCCATCTCATTAAACATATGAATAACTTGTGCATAAGAAAGATCAGTAACAAGTTGAGAAATGGGAATATCCAGAATCTGACAAAAGATCTTCGTGGACAAACGGATTTCTTGTCATTCACCAGTTGAAAGGTGATGATATCCATTGCTTTGCTATAAGTAGCAGTGGATCCTGCCTGAGAAAGCCATGAGAGAGGAACTGAGAAAGAATTGAACATCGCCTTGGAAAGAACGAAACTCTTCAATGCGACAATTAGCATCTTCAATTCTTCTGGATACAAAGACACATCTGCTTCCAGTTGATAATTGGTGATTTGAATCTTCATGATCGGTTGAGAAGTGATGTCTTCAGTTGTTCGAGAAGTAGAATCAATGCCAGCCATGATTAGGGTTTAGAAGCTTTGAAGAACAGAGAGAACTTGGGTATTTTAGTTCTTTTGTGTGCGTAAAAAGATAAAGAACCCGTAAATGCCATTTTTATATGTAACCCTTACTTTGAATTGAACGCGGGATATGCATTGATTGAGATCTGACGTGACACCTTAAAAGTCGCACCAGTCTGCCAATAAAGTTGCCATGCGTCAAAAAGTAACTGTCACATCGCCTTGAAACCAGGAAACGTCTCCTCACTCAGTCTGTTCGTGTCACCTCAAGGAATAGTAACCGTCATCAACCTTCGGATGGAGGGTAAGCTCTTTCGTCTTTTGGTTTAGAGACGAAGTCATGTGCTAGACTGTCGAAATCATCAGCCTGATTTGGTAGTACTCAGAACCTCAAGGATTTCGTGTGTGCTGTGTGCCAAAGAAAAGATAAGAAACAAATTAACGAAAATTTGGATCTGTGATGTCAAAAGTTTCGACACAAAAGCAGAGAAACCCCGTGCAAAGGTTACTTCATTAATTATCAAGAGAGATAATCAACTGCTTGTATATGTTCCCGTGAATTACAATCGAATACTTGTAGAGAAGTATCGAAGGGCTTCTTTTATTAGGCTTATTGGGTGGTTTAAAATTTCGTTACATATCATCCTAAACATAAGGTGAGTAATTGTAACAGAAATTACTTGTTTGACCAGTGTAGTCAGTGACAAGTATGCTTTGAAATATGTTGATAGTAACTTTGAAAGCAAATGAAACTCATACAGAAATCATATTAAAAAAAATTATTTGTTCTGGATCCTGTTGGGTAACAAACATCGTGGGTTTCGATAGTTTGATCAAGATCACGCATAAGAATAGAATATGATTTTGAGTTTCGAAAAATGGTACTGAAACAAATATTTCGTCAAATCTGGAACATAGTTCCCCGTCTATTCCTTATTAAGGTATGAAGTTGGGTTTCACTTTCATCACGGCCTCATGATGTCAGATCACTAACACATAATTTTAATATATCTAAATCTTGATGGGTTGAATCAAAGATCTCTTGGATATATGTATTCGTGTGTGCAAGTGTAAGAAATTTTGTGATGAAAAAAAGTGGTATGAAGAACGAATTGTACCTTTGTTATTTTCAGACAAAACAGATAACTCTTAACTCATGTGAGAAGAGTAAGGTAGCTCAATCGACTAATGTGAATATAAGCCTGACTTGGGAAGAAATTTTTGTATGAAAAATTTCATTAAGGCTTTCGTAAACACACATTAAGTCTACAGAGGCTCGGGTCAACATGCTGCAGCATGCTTCTAGGGACAACCTAACTAGTACATAGTTGACGAAAGTTTACCTTCCCATAGAAACATCAGCACGACCCTTGAAAAAATGTTCGTGTTATCTGCACAATGAAAAAGAAACAAAGAGAATAACAAAAATCTTTTTGATATTTTTGATTTTTCAAAAAAAATATTTTTGAGTTTTTGTGAATGTTTTCGAAAAATGAAACAATTAACAAAAGAAAATCTTTTTGGAGTTTTTGATTTTTCGAAAAGATAACAACAAAACAAAAATAAAATCTTTTTGTAGTTTTTGATTTTTCGAAAAGATAACAACAAAACGAAAATAAAATCTTTTTGTAGTTTTTGATTTTTCGAAAAGAAAACTAAGATACAAACGTACGAAAAACATTTTTACAAACAAACGAAAATTTGTAAACAAACTACAATTCGCCACTCTTACGAAAATTTGACAAACTAACGAGAATTTGTACCACACAACCATCATGCAAATTGTCGAATTCGAAGCGTGTCGAAGCGTTGACTATGAACAGTAACCGCTGAATGGCATCTTATTGCCTATGAATCGACACATTTATATAACTTGCCTTTGCTATACATTCGAAATCTGTCCTGGAACTGAACTCGCTTCAATCATTCCCAAACCTGTCAAAATTCGAACAAACAATTTTTCATCCAAAGCTTTTGTAAAAATATCAGC
This sequence comes from Lactuca virosa, assembly GCF_052849685.1. Taxonomy (NCBI): domain Eukaryota; kingdom Viridiplantae; phylum Streptophyta; class Magnoliopsida; order Asterales; family Asteraceae; genus Lactuca; species Lactuca virosa. The sequence continues at coordinate 166,928,039 of NC_136426.1, read as the reverse complement.
AAGCTGATCAGTTGTTTTTACAAAATGAACTTCAATGTTTCCATCTTCCACATGATCTTTGATAAAGTGATAACGAAGAGCTATATGTTTAGTTTTCGAATGTTGTACTGGATTATGACAAATGTGTATAGCACTTTGAGAATCACAGTATAATGGAATCTTTTTCATATTCACTGCATAATCCCTCAACTGACTTTGAATCCAAATAATTTGTGATGTACAAGCAGCAGCTGCAACATATTCGGCTTCAGTAGTAGAAATTGAAACACACGTTTGCTTCTTCGACTGCCAACTAACCAACTTTCCATCAAAAAATTGACAACCACCACTTGTACTTTTTCGATCCAATGTACACCCTCCTAGATCTGCATCTGAAAATGCATGAATGAAAAATCTTGTTTTCGAAGGATACCACAATCCTAACAAAATTGTTCCCTTGAGATAACGAAAGATATTCTTCACAGCTGTAAAAGGTGGTTCTCGAGGATTTGCTTGATACCTAGCACAATTACATACATAAAACATGATATCAAGTCTACTTGCGGTAAGATAAAGTAATGAAACTATCATGCTTCTATATAAAGTAAGATCAACCGCAGGCGATTCTAATGAAGGTGTTAGCCTTGTGCCAACAGCCATTGGTACTCTTAACTTCATGCTATTTGTCATTCCAAACTTTTCAAGCAAATTCCTTGTATATTTCTGTTGATTGATGAATATGCCTTCTCTATTTTGACATATGTTTAATCCAAGAAAATTATTGATTTTACCCATCATGCTCATTTCGAATTGGCTTTTCATCAAGTTTTCGAATTCTCTAGACAAAGCAGGGTCAGTAGAGCCAAAAATAATATCGTCAACATAAATTTGAACAAGCATCAGATGACATCCAACTTTCTTTCGAAATAATGTGGGGTCAACTGATCCTTGCTTAAATTTCGACTGTTTTAAGAAACTGGTAAGAGTTGCATACCATGCTCTTGGTGCTTGTTTTAACCCATATACAGCTTTATCTAAAATATATACATGATCAGGATGCATTTCATTTACGAAACCTGGAGATTGTTCTACGTAAACAGTTTCTTCGAGTTCTCCATTGAGAAAGGCACATTTCACATCCATTTGATAGACATCAAAATCCTTATGAGCTGCATATGCTAAGAATATTCGAACACCCTCGAGTCTCGGAACAGGGGCAAAGGTTTCTTCATAATCAATTCCTTCTTGTTGCGAATATCCTTTTACAACTAAACGTGCTTTATTTCGTACAATATTTCCACCTTTGTCGGTTTTGTTTTTTGAAAATCCATTTTAACCCGACAATCGAAACATTTTCAGGTTTAGGAATTAATCTCCAAACCTTGTTTCTTTCAAATTCAGCCAGTTCTGATTGCATTGCAACAACCCAATCCGAGTGTTCCATTGCCATCTTAACTGTCTTTGGTTCAATTTTAGATATGAAAACATTGAACATGCAAAATTCTTGATGAGTATTTAATACCTCATTCTTCGCACGAATCTGAGCTCTTGTTAATACTCCATCTTGAGGATTTCCAATGACTTGATCTATTGGATGAGTCTTTGTCCATTTCTCTAACGGTGGATAAGCCGGATCGAATTCCAAAGGTGCATCTTCATACATCTCTTCATTTTTAGATCCTACAACAGAAATATTATCATTTACATCATGAAAATCATCATTTGGATTAAAATTTATTGTATCATTTTCCTCCTCCACACTATTATCATTTTGATGCTCCCCCTCAACTAGATGCTCCCCCTCAACAACATCATTCATTCTCCCATTCTCCCCCTCGAAAGAATGCTCCCCCTCAACCAGAGTATTCGAATCCAAGTGCTCTCCTTCGACTGGATTATCAAGCATACTTTCGCCAAGTCCAAGAGAATTCGTTGTTGGAGTAACGTCTACGATGTTTTGAGGAATTTCCAAGTCATCATTATGCTTCGAAGATTCAGGGTAATGATTATCATTGGCATGAACTTCAGCATCCACAGCCCTGTCAGGAATACCAAAAATTAAATCATAATCAAAATCAGATGAATTTGATTCTTCAGTTTCATCAGATGATTCATTAATAATTGGTTTTTGTTCAAATTGCTTTTCAACTTGTTTGACATAGTAATCGTCGAAAGTAAGATTGAAAGTTTCTTCTATTTTTCTTGTTCGCTTATTTAACACTCTGTATGCAACCGAATTGTGCGAATATCCCAAAAATATGCCTTCGTCAGCATTAGCTTGAAATTTTGAAAGGTTATCTTTGAGATTCATGATAAAACACCTGCAGCCAAAAACATGAAGGAATTTGACATTAGGTTTTCGATTATTGATAATTTCATACGGTGTGATATTGAATCGACGATGAATGAAAGATCGATTTTGAGTAAAACAAGCTGTCGAAACCGCTTCCGCCCATAGATATTGAGGAAGATTCGCATATGTCAACAGAGTTCTTGCTGCTTCACAAAGTGACCTATTTCTTCGTTCAACCACACCATTTTGATGCGGTGTATAAGGCGAAGAGAAATTATGCAAAATTCCTTTTTCTGTTAAGTACGAATCCAACACAGTGTTCTTAAACTCAGAGCCATTATCACTTTTGATCTTTCGAACATTTTTCTTCAGACTCATCTCAATCTTCTTAATAATCTCGATCATTGTTTGATCAACTTTAGATTTTAACCTGAGAAAGTATACCCAAGTGAATCGTGAAAAATCATCAACAATAACCAAAATGTACCGTTTCTTGTTGAGAGTTTCAACAGTCAATGGTCCACAAAGGTCAATGTGTAGAAGTTCCAACGGTTCGACAATTTTCGAATCTATCACAATTGGATGGCCTTTCATGTGTTGTTTCCCTTGTTCACAAGCTGCACACAATGTATCATTGTCAAATTTTAGTACAGGTAAACCACGAACAAGATCATCAACAACCAATTTATTTAAGTTTCGAAAGTTTAAATGCGATAAACGTCGATGCCATAACCAGCTGATGTTAGAGGAAGCTTTTGAAAGTAAGCACACTGAGGGTTTGCCGATGATTGGTTTGATATCAAGAGTAAACATGTCACCATGTCGTTTGGATTTGAGCAAGACTTCGTTAGTTTCAACATTTGAAATGATGCTATCTTCTTCGTTAAACACCACTTGATTTCCAGTGCCCACAACAAGTTGGGAAACACTTATCAAGTTATGTTGAAGACCTTCGACATAAGCAACGCGATTAACATTGAATTTTCCATTCGTGACTTTACCATAGCCTTTCACTTGACATTTGTGATTATTGCCAAACTTCACAACTCCTGCATTCTCCAAGCTACGAAAATCTCTCAGGTTTTCCTTTCGTCCAGTCATGTGACGTGAGCAACCACTATCAATATACCATTTTTCATCATATTGCTCGTCACATAATACCTGCGATCAATGAAAGAATTTAGGTACCCAAGGCTGTTTGGGTCCTTGGAAATTAGTTTTAAACACAGAATGAAATGAAGAACTTTTAACCCAATCACAAACTTTAGTTTTGAGAATATCAATTAAGTCCACATCATTATTTAAAGAAACAGAAACATAAGTTTTAGTTAGTTTGGGATTGTCACTGACACATGCCTTCGTCTTTTTAGATTGAGTATGATCATGCTTGTCTTTCGAAACCGGTTGCCAAGTTTTAACTGAAACATTCAAATCTTTTGATGACGAGCTTTCAGTTGATGAAGAATTCACATAATTCTCATAAGCTTCGTGAATTTGTTGTTGAGAATGTTTCCTTGATTGATATGTTCGACCTTTTCCTTCAAGCCAATGATTGATGTTTTTGTCATGAGACAACCCTTTTGTGTACGGAACTTTTAAATTTTGTTTTCCTGTAGGATTTGGAAAAATCGGTTTTTGTGGAAAGAAATCAACATTTGATTTAGGCCGAAATGCCATAGCGTATCGACTTCCATCATTGTTGCCAACAGTTCGATTTTGAGAAAATCGATTTGGAGATTTTTGTTTTTGAGAAAACCTTGTTTGTTGATTAGAAGAATATCATTGATGTGATGATTAATTTTGAACATTCTTTGATGTATTTTTGTTATATCTTGAAAATAATGAGTTTGAAACTTTCGAAAAATTTGTTTTTGGTTGAAATTCAGATTTAGATTTATTTGTTTGAGCGGGATTTTGCTTAAGATCTGAATAAATTTCTGAATGAGAAGACTTGTTTTCAACAGATTTAGTCTTTTTGTTTTCAGTTGTTTTCAAATTTAATCCATTTTGTTGTTTTCGAAGTTCCATTGTTTGCCAAAAAATCGTTTTTCGAGCTTGTCTTTTTGAAATTGCATTTTCTTTTGACAACTTGTCAATTTGTTCTTTAAATTCTTTGGAATTTAATTTGACAATAGTATCTTTTTCCACAACAACTTCTGTTGGAACTTCTTTCACAGTTTTTTATTTTTCAACCCATTTGCGTTGTGGTTTTTGTCTTTGAAAAACATACAAATTCTTTGTTAAGGTGTTTTCTACTGTGCTTTGATTCGAAAAGAATCCTTCATTCGTTGTCTTTTTGTTGTCATCTTCGACCATTTTGGTGAATTCTGGTTTAATGTTTTTAACATTTCCAGTTGTAATGAACACTTGATTTGGAAAGACAACATCATCAGTACACTTGAAATTAGGATACACCACTTGATTTGTTTCCAAATAATGGGCTCTTTTTTCAGACAACACTTTTTTGAAATTTTCAGTGTCTCCAAATACTTGATTAACAACAACACGAGGAATTTCTTTTTCTATCGAATCTTTGTTTGAAGAGACCTTTTTGTCCGATTCGTCATCATCATTTTCATCATCACTGCTATCCGTTTGACTATCTAGGATATCCACAAAGTCAGAATCACAATCTTTTGAAGTTGAAGGTTTGTCAGTGTCAATCTTAACTTCCAAATCCTTAAGTTTTTCTTTTCCTTTAGATTTTGATGCAATATTAATGACAGACAACTGAGAACAATCAACATCCTCAATATCACTAATTTCGCTAATATTGTCAGAGTTATCTTCAATATCGGCAAAATTAGATTGAGAATCAGATGTCGAATTCTCAGTCTTTTTCAAAATTTTGATTTGTGCTGATTTTGTCAAAGTATCATTCACAATGTTAACCAATTCATTTGTATCAAGACATTCATCAATTTTAACAATTCCATAAGCATATCTATTATTAGGAATTTTGTCAAACTCATCAATGTTTTTCTCACAATCATATGAAATATTATCTACCTTCGCTCTTTCGTATGCTAGAAAAGGTAATAATTTCCTATGTTGTTCCTTGCTAATATCACACGAATGATGCAATGCAGTTAATTTCGCATATAGACGTTTAGCAGAATTGCAGTAGATATTTCGTTGAGCTAACAAAAGGTTTACATCACTAGATAACGAATCACAATCACACATAATGTTTGTTATTTGCAATTATAAACATTCTATCTTGACCACTTTCGAATCTAACTTCTTATGTGTCTCTAACAACTGATTTCTTAATTTCTTAGCTTCATTACTTGCAGAAACAACCAAATTATCGAAATAAGCAACAGTATCATCAAAAGCAACAATTTCAGAATCATATGCACTCAAAGGATATTGAAAGATTGAAGAATGTTACGTACCTTTGTTGTTATTGGAGACTTATCAGCAGATTTTGACACAAAGCAACATCCCTTGACCTCTTCGTCTGAATCTTCCTCCAGCTTCGCATACATTGCCCAATGCGTAGGATTACGCATTTCCTCATCATCGGAGCCCGAAGACCAGATTTGATATGTGCCATCATTCTCCTGTTCACCTTGAGCCACCAAAGACAGATTTTTCGCCTTCGTACGTACTTCTTCCAACCTCTCCACATAATATGCATCATCCTTCACTTTATTCTTCTTCTCATCTTTCTTTCGAAGCATACAATCATTTGCTAAATGATTGGCTCCATTGCAATAGTGACAATCCATACCAGAATCTCCTTTCAATTTCTTCTCTTTCTTTTCCTCAGCACCCTTCGCATCATTCTTCTCATACTTCTTCTTCTCTTCTCCTGCAGCTTTGTTCACGAAACTTCCTTTTCCTTCACTTTGCTTCACCTTCGAATTAAACGGTTTCTTGAAAAACTTTTTCACTCGGTTGTTAGAGTAAAAAGCAATTGCCTCATCATCCGAATTCATTATAAACCCCTCTTCATCATCATAATCATCTTTTTCGATAGTTTCCTTTTCAGTCACTTTTGAGACAAGTGCTAATGGACCTCCCAGACTGAGCTTCGACTCTTCTGCCATTTCATTCACTTCACCTTCGTAAGTTTTCAGTTGATTATACAAATCATTCAAAGAAGATGTGTTGAAACTTTGTTGATTTTTCACCATCATGCTAACGCTTCTCCATTCGTTACGGAGTCCCATAACAAAGGTGAGATTGAATTCCATGGCAGACCTTATGATTCCATAACGATTGCATTTGTATATCACCTCATTCAGCCTATCATAGTAACTTTCAATCGTTTCACCATCTTTTTGATTGAAATCCTTCAATTCAATCAAACATTGCTTAACTAAATTGATTTTCGTCTTCTCGCTGCCTTGAAACTTTTCTTTGAGATTATTCCAGATTTCCTTTGGAGTTGTACAACTTCTGACATAGTTATACACCACCGGAGGCAATGCACCACGTAACTCCCTTATGCATCGTTTTTCAAGTTTCTTCATTCGATCATTTTGATTTTCCAGACTCGTAGTACTGGATGAAGATCCAATTGGTTTAAGGTTCGTTGGAAGAGTGACATTCCCTGAGATGCAAGTCCAAAGCTCTTCATCAATTCCATTCAAGTAATCCTGCATACGATCAGACCACTGATCATAGTATTCAGGAATGAGCATAGGTATCTTAGTTGAAGATCCTAGCAGATGAGAGTATGAAGTCATCGAGTTGAGATTGAAGTTCGCTATTGATGTACGGAAGAAAATTTTTGAGAATTTACGAGAAATCAATGAGAATTTGAAAGCAAATTGCTGAATTGAACAGAAAAACAAAGTAGAATACTCGATTCAACAAATCTGTTGCAGAATCGAATCACAACTCAAGATCTAGAAAACTTTTTCACGTCAAAAGATGCAGAACTTTTTGAACCAGAACTTTGATTCAAAAACCTTTTGAAACAAAATGAAAATTAGATCTCAGATCATGATTCCTGCTGTGATACCAATTGATGAATCGTAGAATCAAGTATTAATCAAAATCAGAGTTAAACGAATGCAGATTGAACAAACGATGTAAATAAGATCTGGTTTCTGCTCATTTATGCTTTCAACTTTTACAGAGAAAATAGACAGGTTCTGTAAAGGACTCTTATCTAACTCTAGTAAAGTTCCATATATATAGGAATAGTGAAAGCATACAAAAAATAATAAGGCATTGACAATTAAGCTTCGTATGAAATACACCTCAGTAAATAAACTTAACAAAACATACAAAGGGTAAAACAGACTTCGACATATTACAACAAAATTCGACCCTAACAAGTGTGACGGAATGTGACGCCATCGTATGAGTCTTGTGGTCACTTTAAAATATAGTGTCCATATGATATGAAAACATGTGGTCGTATTACAAAAGTGTGACAACTGGGTAGGAAATTTTGTTCGTAAAATCAATCATTTTATCCAATATTGTGGCGTTAAACCGTCAGTAGACACATTTATTTAGTAATTATAGTGAGTGTATATCACCAACTTGCGACATGAATGTAGTTTTAGTGTGGTTTTTCTCTAATATATTGTCACACAATTCTAAGTCTATTAAAACTACTGGGTGTCTTCTACAGACATGCAATTACAATAAAATATGACCATGTTCATTGAATGGCCACATGTAATTACTTCATAAGTGACAATTTGCTAATAATTAGTAACACAAACAATATTTTATTGTGACTATTGTCTATCATATAGTGACACACAATTAAATGAAACATGACCATAAGTGTTATAAAGACACATTTTATTAAAATTATGGATTTAATGTTTGCTTACGGTCATACTTGTAATACTTATGATGACCGCTTCTTTTATTCAGACATATAAAAAGTCGTAAGTATGACTATTTTATAGAATTTCGACATAAAAAACAATTAAAAATAACCATAATTGATTTATAGACCAAATGGTGTGACTAATATTTATATAAAGTCACATAAGATATTATAATTTTGGTGTGACTAATATTTATATAAAGCCACATGAATTTTGTTTAATATGGTGTAGCTAATGTTTATGTAAAGCGATAGTTATCAATGGACATATTATCCATTTTATTTCCAATTTTTTGTAGAATAAAAACAACAGTAAACATGATAAAACTTAAAAGAAAATGGTATTCACATTAATAAAAAAAATCAATACATAAGTTTTCAATTCAAGTACTAAAGACATTATCTTGTAATGAAAAGATATATATACAAGACTTTACACATAAACTAAGAACTATATCTCCAACATTTTTGCCATGCCCTCTAACGTTGTATAAGTTTTCTTTTTCTTCTTAGAATCATGGAGTTCCATGTTTTAATTTTGATTGGATGGTGGATTGGTACCTGAAGCAATAAAAAATTGTAGGTGTCAAACATTAAGACAAATATGAATAATTAACTAGTGTAAGTGTGTTATACTTGTGCATTAGTCGAGTTAACCAATGTAGTCTTTAATTTCTTTAATTTCATAATACTTTCATTTTTTTCTATTATAGTATTGTCCTTATAAGAAAAAATATCGAAGTATAATGCTATAATCGGATAGAATTTTCAAAGTATAATGTCCTTATAAGAAAAAGTTAGAAGTATAATGTTGTAATAGATTAAGAAATGGAAGTAGGAATTTAATTGACTACTTACATCTTTTGTAATAAATCCATAAAAAAGGTTGGTGGTTTTCCAACTACATTTAGCTCTTTCTCTATTTCCCCACAAACAGCAACAACCATGCACCCAACACCTAACAATGCAACACATTACACTTAATTACCATATCACCCTTAAATCAACAAAGTCAAACCTTGAGACCCAATTTGTGAAAAATCAAACAACTACGACTAAAGATGTTGTACTTCATTACATTGAAACGAGACCCGAAAAGTAAATGTGGGATAGAGACTCATGCTTGATATTTGAGTGCAAAAGATGTGAATGCCCTTGATTCTTACCACGCCATTCTTATAAATCAATCGTATTGATAATGACACCGATGTTAGTAGCAATGAAAAAGCATCTTTGTGACAACCCAAAATTTTCCATTGCTTTGAAAGCTCAGCCAGTCAACCCAAATTAGTGTCAGACTTATTCCTGCTATCATTTAGCACAATTTAGAGTCTGTTAGAGCGTTCCGAGCCTTGTACACTTAAGGAATAAGTGTCGGGGTCTATCTGCCGAAGCTATAGTACAACGAACGGGCCTGAAACACCTTGACCTGGAGTTCACGGCCACCACATGGGAGTTTACGGCCGTAAACTCCATGTGGGCCGTAAACTCCACCTTATATGGTGAAAGGTTGGTCATTTGTTCATTCCTCCCTTTCCTTTGGCTGAAATCCTCTTAACTATCATCCCGATCTTCGTCCCCGATCTTCAAAACTCGTAAGTTTCTTGTCCGAACTAGTTGATATGTTACTTGGTCTAGTGATCTGACATGATTTCATCCATGAAATCATTCCATTTGTGTAGATCTTCAAGTTTCACCAAGAACACCAAAAACACACATTAGTGTTCTTGGCTAAAATCGACTATTCGAGCTCCTAGATCATAAGTACTCTTGTTCTAACTCGTTGTATACTAGGTTTAACATGTTTAGGGCTTAGAAACAACAAGAATCCATGGAAGAATGAGAGTTTACGGCCAAGGCATGTTCTTGGGCCGTAAACTCCCTTTAAGGGTGCAATGATGCCCTTTCTTCCTTCCTTATGCCCAGAACTTAGTCTAGAACCAACCACCATTGAACTAGGGACCTTAAACATCAAAGAAACCATGTCCACATAGAGTTTACGGCCGTAAACTCATAAGGAAATGGTCCTTTGGCTGTAAACTCTATAAAGGGGTGATATTGTGCCCCTAACACCTCGTATGGCTTGTATAAATGATTAGAACCTTGCATGCTTAACCTAGAAACACCAAAACACGAAATGGGTGGGCAAACATGAGTTTACGGCCGTAAACTCATGTGTTTACGACCGCAAACTCCACCAAGGGTCCATTTGGAGCCCTAGTCACTTTCTAAGCCTTTGATTCGAGTCTAGCTTACTTCTTTGAGTAGTATAAGACCTTAGAACACCCAATGACACCACTTCCATGAGTTTATGGCCGTAAAATCATGGGGGAAGTGGTCCAGAAACCGTAAACACCCCTAAGGGCCACCATTTGAGGAGTAAACTCCAATGTGAGGCCCTACTCTCTTTATATGCAACCCTTGGTACTCCTAGCACTTGTATCAAAGTGTTTTCATGCATTAGGATGTCCTTACTTGCATAATTAGTTATTAAATGAGTAATTAGATACTTAAATGTATCACTACATGTTAAATAGGATTCGCGTGTGTGTTCAAGTCCTCACTTGACACATAGCATTCTATACCATCCGTTCATCCGAATCACCCACGTCAGGTGAGTTCATACCCCTGAATCAACCTTTTAAATGATTTTAAATGCTTTTATGGGGGGGGGGGGATACAAGTTGAACTATAGAGTTATTATATCAATCACATGTGATTAATAACTGTATAGCAAATAGATTTTTTCATGTTAAACTGCTTTATCCAGCTAAAGGTTTTCAAATCTTGTTTTCAAATCCCTTTTAAAGTATGAATATCCTTTTTTAGATTATTAAAGCTTTTCCAAAGGTTTTACCAAAATTTCTTTAATGCTTTTGTATTGACAAATGCATGCCTGTATATGTATAGTTATATAAGTAATGTTTAAAGGACTTAGGAAGGCTAGCTCGCTCTAACTCCTTTTCCTTGTTTGGATGTGGCTTTAGGGTATCGGTTATCCGTCCGAAGGTCGTTTAAATATTAGTTATATATCATGTATACATATATAGTCATAAAAGTTCTATCAGCCAGTTCATTTCCTTTGGGTAGCAAAGGCATCCTTCCATTATTCATATACCTAAAATACTAGTAACTATTATAGGAATAGTTAGGAGATTCTATTTACTCTTTCTAGTACGAAGAATTACACAGGAGTCAGTTCATTCGTGAGTCTATACCATTACTTTAATACTATAAATAGAATGTGACGTACTACTTCCCGATACGACGCTTCCTAGCGCTATCACCTTGTAACCAGAGTCTCCTGGAGGGAGAGCGGACATCATGTGTATAGATCTATACGGGACAGACACTCCCACATCCCGACTGCTAGCTACAGTCCAAGCCGAATAGGCCCAGGGGTGACATAATGTCACCATACTACGTGTGACCTGGAGGGTCATCAGGTATTCGATCGTCAATCAGCATGGTTACATACGAGTTCACATTCACCCTTTTATTTACTTTTAGACTTTGCTAGGCGTATTGTCCATTTAATACCTTCCTGGAGTCTATGTCTTATTTACTTTTAGGCTTTGCGAGGCGTCTCGCCTGGAGTCTAGGTTTTATTTACTTTTAGCCAATAGTGTTACTGCTGAAGTAAAATATTATTTTCCCTATTACTTTTACTTGTGATTTTTCTCACAATTTCTTTAAAGTAAAAACTATATCTTGATAATGATAGTACCTTTAAGGGAAAATACTCTTTAAACATAGAACAATTGGGTCTTGGTAGAAGACTGCTTTTAATAGAGAAACTCATTTGCTTAAACATAAATAATCGTGTCTTGGTAGAAGACTACTTTTATTAGAAAATATAGGTTTTTCTGGAAAGAATTCTAACACTCTGTAGATTCTAAACCACCATCTTTTATGAGATTATTTTGAAGAAAAACATGTATTTATACCAATGTCATTAAATACTTATGAACTCACCAGCATTTAAAAATGTTGTTACTCGCTTTCAAAATAACTTGTATGCTCAGGTCATCCGTAGACAGGTACACTCCGGAAGCTTTTGTGAAGACAGCCTTGTACCGAGCTGCATTATATGTTATTCTTTGTATTTACTTTTGATGTTGTTGCTAAATGTAACCTATGTAAAATTATTACTATTAATGCAATGGTTGTTGTACTTTGATTACTATACTACATATGTTGTGATACTTGACATGACGTCCTCCACCCCAGAACGTTTCCGCCGTTCTGGTTTTGGGGTGTGACAGATTGGTATCAGAGCATTGTTTATAGTGAGTACAGTATATCGAATCATAAAAGATATACAGCCTATAAATACGTTGGGATAAAACACTCTGACCAAGAATTATACTTTAAAATATAACCATATTTTACAAAAGTATAAGAACATCCAGAATCTAAACACCCGAACGAAGTATCAGAAGAAGAATAAGAATAAAAGTCTTTGGATGTTGACCATTACCATCAAACCTGGGCAGTTATGTAATCGTAAGCTGGAATAAATATAACCTGATCAACTATATTTATTCGAGATGCGATTAACGTGTGCTTGGGATTGATGGTGGTGTTGCAACAAATCTGAAACTTACCAAATAGGAATGCTAGAGCCAAACATAAAGTTTAAAATACTATAGGAGTATTTTAGGATACTAAAAGACTCACAATAAACCCAGAAGCATGTTCAGAAGATTAGAATCAAACATGTAATTAACATACCATAGGGGTATGTTAGGAACCATAAATAACCTTGCGTGAAAACTAAAGAGATCCTTATTGATAGACCTATGATTACAAAGTGTATACTCCCAAGGTTATATATAGTAAGGATCTCATAGTCTGAGAATATGTGGTTTCGCTCTACTTCCTTTTCCCTGTTTGGATGTGGATATAGAATAGTATCACATATTCGAAGGCCTATCAGATCTAAGTTATATATGATTTGTGTACACTATGAAATTGTAGCAGGACTCGATATGGATCACCCAGTGAAATGTTTTAATAATCTCTTAGGATTCTTTAGACATTTCCATTCTCGCACGAACCCCTTTTAGAAAACCTTATCCACTTCAGTAATCGGCAGGAGAGTCGATACATACCCAGAAGAGGTTCATTGAGAAGATTTCCATTCAGGAAATAAATGAACAGGGACGAGACTATTGAAATCACCATGTGCTATACCTTTTAGGGACATCGGTGGGAAATTCGCCTGAACTTCCGAGATTCCAGTCCTCCATTGTGAAGGGATGACACTCAGAGTCAGAATCAGAAGTAAGGCGGAGCAGAATTTCAATAGGTCTACAAGAGAAGAGAACCCTAGGTAAGTACCCGAAGGAAACCAACGCCCGTTCTAGTCAAGGATAAGAGGTAGACAGAGGGAGCCAATACATGGAACCCGAGAAGTGTCTTTTCCTCTTTATCGTCACGCTAATAATCCGTAAAATAATACAATTTAGTGAGTTAGTGATTACACTACTCACACTATGTGCTAGGCAAATCGTCTTTCCCGTCGCAAGTAATACGAATAGATCGGATCTAAAAACCTCGATTGAGAGTGTTTAGCCATAAGTTTTTCATGAGCCTTTTCTTCTGTGATCCTCGTTTCGAACTTCTCTCAAATCTTTTCAAAACTGGAGAGTGAACCTCTCCAGTATGAAGATAACTTAGTAGGAACGACTCCCATTTTATGGCCTTCCGATACACTTACTCCCACCCTGTTACCCAGACTGCATCATAGGGATGTAGGTCAGCACTCAGATAACCATACATCAAGGCGCGTGAAAATTTGTGCCTATCATAGTAAAGAAGATACGTCTAGGGTTAAACATCGTCTCTCATCAGCTTGTGTTCCTTTTCGTGTGGGAAAAACCATGCCTCCGAAGAAACGTAACCAACCCGCTGGTAAGGCACCGATCCTTCAATTCGATGAAGCTACGTTCCGAGCTGCAGTCTCAGCAGCCGTAGCAGCTGTCATGGCTCACCTGAATGCTAACAACGCCGATGTTAGCAAGAGCCCTATCGGGAATCCCGATCTTAGCAATGGACAGCAGCAACCAACACCTGTGTACCCAGCCACCCAAGAACCCCAACCAAATCCACTGAAGAGAAAGTTTAAGAATGATGAGGGAAGTACCTGGACTCAAGGACCTTCCAAAGGGCAACGAGCTGAGGTAGTCAATACCCCTGTCAACCCTTCCGTCTCGACTACAAGAAGACCATACCTAGGAAACCTCCCCCGTTGCAGCAAGTGTAGCTACCATCATCATGGTATCTGTCGAGAATTTCTTTGTGTCAGATGCAACAGGAAGGGGCATACCTCTCGTATCTGCAGAACCCCGATTGAGTTCATTACATCAACCACCAATGTCGGGACCAGTCCAATATGCCATCTTTGTGGTGAAATTGGGCACTTCAAGAGGGACTGCCCAACTGAAAGAAACGACAAAGGCGCAGGAGGAGTTTAACCCTAATGCCTAGGAGAAGCACCAAGGAACCCGGTAGAATTTTGGTACGTCTCTCAATCCTAAGTAGCTAACCGAGAACTTTAAATAAATCAATTCTAATTGTACTTACTCCCTCGTTAAGGCGAAGGTCGCATCACTGTTGTAAAAATTCAAAAACCCATTAGGTAAAGCTATGATGGCTTGATATATACGTTAAGGCCATTTATAATTAAGATTGATAGACCTCGAGTGAGTGATGCTGCCTTATCTCTTGTTCCTCGTTTGGTTGTGGATTTAGGGCGGAGTCGCTCAGTTAACAGTCCTTTTAATCTTAATTATACATGACTGGTGTATACTAGGCGATTATAGAGAGGCCTCGTGAGAAATCCATTCATGAAAAGTACATTACTCCAAAACATCAGGACCCCCTAGAGTTCTGCGTCAATTCTATAGGTCCGAGTATCCGCGATAGTGATACCATGGACGAAACCCGAGACGCTAAGAACTTGTGTGCCCTGTTCAGTACATGGTCCTATCGATATTCATTCCATATCATGTCGATGTTTGTTAAATTCGACACTGCCGTCAATCATGGTTCGACTTGGTGCGACCATGTGAAAATTCCTAGTGCTGTGTAAAGAGAACTTTCCCCATAGCCTATGCGTCAAATAAAGGTTCTTCCGAACCTAATAAGAAAACCTAATGCGATCCGTCAGTCGTCTCTCTTATCCAAACCTTCCGAAGTACCCAGGAGAAGGGTACCACGCGCTGTTAACCAACCCCTCTTTAGACATTAAAACCAGAAGCGGAAGACACCGCAGATTCTCCAGAAGACAACAACCGCCCGAAACCTACTCGATAGATTCTCCAAAAAGGCCGTCCGCACTGCACAATCAGGTTCGTGAATCAAGTGAAAGAACTCATGGGATTAACTTACTACTACTGAGTATATGCATAAGAGTGGTATATAATTTAGATCAATAAGATTTAAGATGTGTGCTTCCTCCCTACTCCCTGTTCCTCGTTGGGTTGTGGGTCTGGGGTGGGGCCACACATCTGAACATCCCGTTAAATCTCAATTATATACAACTTGCATACACCGAGTATTAGTGATTAAGCCGAGTATGAGGTCGACCACAAACCTTATAATAAGACCCTTCATCCTATCCCATAGAAAAGGAACTGGAGTCAAGAGAACCGCTGTGGGTTGAGCTACTAAAATGACCACAAATTCGAAATTTGTAGTCATCCCGGTTAAGCCAACATAGTAGCTAACACCCTCGGTTAGGAAAGGTGACTCAAGTCGTAAGAGTCAAAACATTGACTACGACCATCCATTCACGCTTAATCCCACAAATTAAGCATCTCAGTAGTGAGCCCAGAAACTAGAAAGATTCGACAGGTTAAACTCTAGGGAGAATGGATGAAGAAATTAGAGGTTCTGTGTAGCAGAATCCATTTCTATCTAGATTAAATCTAAAAGGAGAATCCCGTTAACACCGGAAGAGTAGTTGCAAGGGAAACTCGCACTACTCAAGCACTTCGTCCATCCAGTTACAGACGAATAGTGCCTAGGACACACCGCCTCCTCATGCGAGAAAAGTCACCGTCGCCCTGTAGACGATAGACTGCATTCTTCGAAGTTAATACTAGGACGCTAAGAACCACATAACCACCTCCGCAACCAAGAATACTTAAATAAAGTAAAATGGTATGTTGCGTTAAGCCTTATAACCCGAATCATAAAGAGATTGAAGACTCGACACCAGTTTAGGTGATTAGTCGATGGGTTATACAGGAACACGCGCTTCCTACAACTGGAAGGAGCCGACACCTTAGAGAATGGGGCATGTCGTAGAGATTTGTTGGACTACTAGGTGTCCAAGGAATACTATCCCTAAAGAGATAGTAGAACCACCTCCTGAAATAGTCCAACACTCCAGAAAATCTCTAAGGGCTAAGATAGCCCTGACCAGAGACTGCTATCCATGAAACAACGAAGCGAGTAAGAGAATGATTCTTTCCAGTTAGGAATCATACTGTGAAAGCATCGTCTGGGAAAACCCCTATCACACCGACTTTGAGAGTTTCCGTTAGAAACACCTCAAGACTCAGAAGTGCAGGTCCATTTTGCACTAGGTCGAGATAGATGCCACATAACCAATAGGTACCAGTATATAGCCATTACCTCCGATGATCCAGAAAACCTCCGAAAGGCAATCAGTAGGAGATACGAATCCGAAGACGACCTGAGCCTTCTATGAACCAACCCGGGAACTACACCCTCAGTAAGAGAGAACTTTTGGAACTTCAAAATGGCGATCATGCCAGTGATGATCTCACCATAGAAGTACATTATGTTCTATGTACTGGAAAGCTCTATCTTCCCAAGAGCGTAGGACCATCCGAGATTCTTGATAAGAATTGGTCCAACATCCGCCAGACCTCAACTACTTTTGAAATTCCATAAATTCCACCCAAATCTGTCCACATCTTAGATTTGGAAAAGTACTTGTCCGACGTGACCCTCGAAACCCCACTCGTCGAGATTGAAACCATTGAGAACCCCAACTTCGTGGAAGAACCCGCAGAAATCATGGACCGAGAGTTCAAGCAAACGAAACGAATCCACATCCCAATCGTGAAGGTGCGCTGGAACGCCAAGCGAGTACCGAAGTTCACTTGGGAGCGCGAGGACCAATCAAATAGGAAGTACCCTCATCTCTTTACTCGATTGTTCATACCTACTTCCTCGCCTAAACTCTAATTTCGGGATGAAATTCCCTCAAACGGGGATGATGTGACAACCCAAAATTTTCCATTGCTTTGAAAGCTCAGCCAGTCAACCCAAATTAGTGTCAGACTTATTCCTGCTATTATTTAGCACAATTTAGAGTATGTTAGAGCGTTCCGAGCCTTGTACAATTAAGGAATAAGTGTCAGGGTCTATCTGCCAAAGCTATAGTACAACGAACGGGCCTGAAACACCTTGACCTGGAGTTCACGGCCACCACATGGGAGTTTACGGCCGTAAACTCCATGTGGGCCATAAACTCCACCTTATATGGTGAAAGGTTGGCAGTTTGTTCATTCCTCCCTTTCCTTTGGCTGAAATCCTCTCAACTATCATCCCGATCTTCGTCCCCGATCTTCAAAACTCGTAAGTTTCTTGTCCCAACTAGTTGATATGTTACTTGGTCTAGTGATCTTACATGATTTCATCCATGAAGTCATTCCATTTGTGTAGATCTTCAAGTTTCACCAAGAACACTAAGAACACACACTAGTGTTCTTGGCCAAAATCGACTATTCGAGCTCCTAGATCGTAAGTACTCTTGTTCTAACTTGTTGTATACTAGGTTTAACATGTTTAGGGCTTAGAAACAATAAGAATCCATGGAAGAATGAGAGTTTACGGACAAGGCATGTTCTTGGTCCGTAAACTCCCTTTAAGGGTGCAATGATGCCCTTTCTTCCTTCCTTATGCCCAGAACTTAGCCTAGAACCAACCACCATTGAACTAGGGACCTTAAACATCAAAGAAACCATGTCCACATAGAGTTTACGGTCGTAAACTCATAAGGAAATGGTCCTTTGGCCGTAAACTCTATAAAGGGGTGATATTGTGCCCCTAACACCTCCTATGGCTTGTATAAATGACTAGAACCTTGCATGCTTAACCTAGAAACACCAAAACACGAAATGGGTGGGCAAACATGAGTTTACGGCCGTAAACTCATATGTTTACGACCGCAAACTCCGCCAAGGGTCCATTTGGAGCCCTAGTCACTTCCTAAGCCTTTGATTCGAGTCTAGCTTACTTCTTTGAGTAGTATAAGACCTTAGAACACCCAATGGCACCACTTCCATGAGTTTACGGCCGTAAATTCATGGGGGAAGTGGTCCGGAAACCGTAAACACCCCTAAGGGCCACCATTTGAGGAGTAAACTCCAATGTGAGGCCATACTCTCTTTATATGCAACCCTTGGTACTCCTAGCACTTGTATCAAAGTGTTTTCATGCATTAGGATGTCCTTACTTGCATAATTAGTTATTAAATGACTAATTAGATACTTAAATGTATCACTACATGTTAAATAGGATTTGCATGTGTGTTCAAGTCCTCACTTGACACATAGCATTCTATACCATCTGTTCATCCGAATCACCCACGTCAGGTGAGTTCATACACCTGAATCAACCTTTTAAATGATTTTAAATGCTTTTATGGGGGGGGGGGAATACAAGTTGAACTATAGAGTTATTATATCAATCACATGTGATTAATAACTGTATAGCAAATAGATTTTTTCATGTTAAACTGCTTTATCCAGCTAAAGGTTTTCAAATCTTGTTTTCAAATCCCTTTTAAAGTTTGAAAAGCCCTTTTTATATTATTAAAGCTTTTCCAAAGGTTTTACCAAAATTTCTTTTATGCTTTTATATTGACAAATGCATGCCTGTATATGTATACTTATATAAGTAATGTTTAAAGGACTTAGGAAGGCTAGCTCGCTCTAACTCCTTTTCCTTGTTTGGATGTGGCTTTAGGGTATCGGTTATCCGTCCGAAGGTCGTTTAAATATTAGTTATATATCATGTATACATATATAGTCATAAAAGTTCTATCAGCCAGTTCATTTCCTTTGGGTAGCAAAGGCATCCTTCCATTATTCATATACCTAAAATACTAGTAACTATTATAGGAATAGTTAGGAGATTCTATTTACTCTTTCTAGTACGAAGAATTACACAGGAGTCAGTTCATTGGTGGTTTTCCGACTACATTTAGCTCTTTCTCTATTTCCCCACAAACAGCAACAACCATGCACCCAACACCTAACAATGCAACACATTACACTTAATTACCATATCACCCTTAAATCAACAAAGTCAAACCTTGAGACCCAATTTGTGAAAAATCAAACAACTACGACTAAAGATGTTGTACTTCATTACATTGAAACGAGACCCGAAAAGTAAATGTGGGATAGAGACTCATGCTTGATATTTGAGTGCAAAGGATGTGAATGCCCTTGATTCTTACCACGCCATTCTTATAAATCAATCGTATTGATAATGACACCGATGTTAGTAGCAATGAAAAAGCATCTTTGTGACAACCCAAAATTTTCCATTGCTTTGAAAGCTCAGCCAGTCAACCCAAATTAGTGTCAGACTTATTCCTGCTATCATTTAGCACAATTTAGAGTCTGTTAGAGCGTTCCGAGCCTTGTACACTTAAGGAATAAGTGTCGGGGTCTATCTGCCGAAGCTATAGTACAACGAACGGGCCTGAAACACCTTGACCTGGAGTTCACGGCCACCACATGGGAGTTTACGGCCGTAAACTCCATGTGGGCCGTAAACTCCACCTTATATGGTGAAAGGTTGGTCATTTGTTCATTCCTCCCTTTCCTTTGGCTGAAATCCTCTTAACTATCATCCCGATCTTCGTCCCCGATCTTCAAAACTCGTAAGTTTCTTGTCCCAACTAGTTGATATGTTACTTGGTCTAGTGATCTGACATGATTTCATCCATGAAATCATTCCATTTGTGTAGATCTTCAAGTTTCACCAAGAACACCAAAAACACACATTAGTGTTCTTGGCTAAAATCGACTATTCGAGCTCCTAGATCATAAGTACTCTTGTTCTAACTCGTTGTATACTAGGTTTAACATGTTTAGGGCTTAGAAACAACAAGAATCCATGGAAGAATGAGAGTTTACGGCCAAGGCATGTTCTTGGGCCGTAAACTCCCTTTAAGGGTGCAATGATGCCCTTTCTTCCTTCCTTATGCCCAGAACTTAGTCTAGAACCAACCACCATTGAACTAGGGACCTTAAACATCAAAGAAACCATGTCCACATAGAGTTTACGGCCGTAAACTCATAAGGAAATGGTCCTTTGGCTGTAAACTCTATAAAGGGGTGATATTGTGCCCCTAACACCTCGTATGGCTTGTATAAATGATTAGAACCTTGCATGCTTAACCTAGAAACACCAAAACACGAAATGGGTGGGCAAACATGAGTTTACGGCCGTAAACTCATGTGTTTACGACCGCAAACTCCACCAAGGGTCCATTTGGAGCCCTAGTCACTTTCTAAGCCTTTGATTCGAGTCTAGCTTACTTCTTTGAGTAGTATAAGACCTTAGAACACCCAATGACACCACTTCCATGAGTTTATGGCCGTAAAATCATGGGGGAAGTGGTCCAGAAACCGTAAACACCCCTAAGGGCCACCATTTGAGGAGTAAACTCCAATGTGAGGCCCTACTCTCTTTATATGCAACCCTTGGTACTCCTAGCACTTGTATCAAAGTGTTTTCATGCATTAGGATGTCCTTACTTGCATAATTAGTTATTAAATGAGTAATTAGATACTTAAATGTATCACTACATGTTAAATAGGATCTGAGTGTGTGTTCAAGTCCTCACTTGACACATAGCATTCTATACCATCCGTTCATCCGAATCACCCACGTCAGGTGAGTTCATACCCCTGAATCAACCTTTTAAATGATTTTAAATGCTTTTATGGGGGGGGGGGGATACAAGTTGAACTATAGAGTTATTATATCAATCACATGTGATTAATAACTGTATAGCAAATAGATTTTTTCATGTTAAACTGCTTTATCCAGCTAAAGGTTTTCAAATCTTGTTTTCAAATCCCTTTTAAAGTATGAATATCCTTTTTTAGATTATTAAAGCTTTTCCAAAGGTTTTACCAAAATTTCTTTAATGCTTTTGTATTGACAAATGCATGCCTGTATATGTATAGTTATATAAGTAATGTTTAAAGGACTTAGGAAGGCTAGCTCGCTCTAACTCCTTTTCCTTGTTTGGATGTGGCTTTAGGGTATCGGTTATCCGTCCGAAGGTCGTTTAAATATTAGTTATATATCATGTATACATATATAGTCATAAAAGTTCTATCAGCCAGTTCATTTCCTTTGGGTAGCAAAGGCATCCTTCCATTATTCATATACCTAAAATACTAGTAACTATTATAGGAATAGTTAGGAGATTCTATTTACTCTTTCTAGTACGAAGAATTACACAGGAGTCAGTTCATTCGTGAGTCTATACCATTACTTTAATACTATAAATAGAATGTGACGTACTACTTCCCGATACGACGCTTCCTAGCGCTATCACCTTGTAACCAGAGTCTCCTGGAGGGAGAGCGGACATCATGTGTATAGATCTATACGGGACAGACACTCCCACATCCCGACTGCTAGCTACAGTCCAAGCCGAATAGGCCCAGGGGTGACATAATGTCACCATACTACGTGTGACCTGGAGGGTCATCAGGTATTCGATCGTCAATCAGCATGGTTACATACGAGTTCACATTCATCCTTTTATTTACTTTTAGACTTTGCTAGGCGTATTATCCATTTAATACCTTCCTGGAGTCTATGTCTTATTTACTTTTAGGCTTTGCGAGGTGTCTCGCCTGGAGTCTAGGTTTTATTTACTTTTAGCCAACAGTGTTACTGCTGAAGTAAAATATTATTTTCCCTATTACTTTTACTTGTGATTTTTCTCACAATTTCTTTAAAGTAAAAACTATATCTTGATAATGATAGTACCTTTAAGGGAAAATACTCTTTAAACATAGAACAGTTGGGTCTTGGTAGAAGACTGCTTTTAATAGAGAAACTCATTTGCTTAAACATAAATAATCGTGTCTTGGTAGAAGACTACTTTTATTAGAAAATATAGGTTTTTCTGGAAAGAATTCTAACACTCTGTAGATTCTAAACCACCATCTTTTATGAGATTATTTTGAAGAAAAACATGTATTTATACCAATGTCATTAAATACTTATGAACTCACCAGCATTTAAAAATGCTGATACTCGCTTTCAAAATAACTTGTATTCTCAGGTCATCCGTAGACAGGTACACTCCGGAAGCTTTTGTGAAGACAGCCTTGTACCGAGCTGCATTATATGTTATTCTCTGTATTTACTTTTGATGTTGTTGCTAAATGTAACCTATGTAAAATTATTACTATTAATGCAATGGTTGTTGTACTTTGATTACTATACTACATATGTTGTGATACTTGACATGACGTCCTCCACCCCAGAACGTTTCCGCCGTTCCGGTTTTGGGGTGTGACAATCTTGGATTCTCACAAATGCAAAGAATTGCATACTTACAAATTACTCACCACTTACAGCTTTTTATAAATTTAACTTCAACAAATATATATAATTCAAGAACACTAGGTATATAAGATGTTGATAAAGTGAGTAAATATGGTATCTTACTGTATTTTGTAGTAGTTTACATTTGTATCATGTCCAACCACAACTGCTCCAATCTCCATCATAACTTAAAAAAACTATTATATTTGATGACGTACTATTAAGCATTAAGAAATATTTAAAATATGAAAACAAGTTATGTAAACATTACATTTTTATCATGCTCAAAGAAAGTAATTACTTTAAGTTGCATAGTTTTTGTCCCTTCTTCCTGAATATGCATCTATTAATGTCCAACCAAACCATTTATCATGTATATTTTTATCAATTTTTAATTAAAAAAGAAGAAGAAATGGAAGGGAATAAAGGTAAAAACCCTAAATTTTGAATCTTTTTTCACCATCTAGCGTATCAATTAGATAGACAAGTAAATCAGTATGAGGCATCAATACAAGCCCTAATTATGCTCAAGGATGTTTCTAATGGTGAACAATGACTGAAATTATGATTCATCATCGATCTACTTAGCTCATCAGTATACTTGTGTTTGTGTATTGAAGAAATCCTAACTTTAAGGAAATAATAATAACGATTGTAGAATGCATGAAGACATGGTAACTTGCAGTAACTCAGCTATATATAACTTTTCATTTCATCAATAAGCTAATTAAGCAAGCAATGTTCAGGGCAAATCAGAACCCAAATGAAAAACAAAACCTCAAGTATATTTCAATCAATTTAGGAATTAACGTTTAATTCTGACCTGATTACTTGCAATAACCTCTGCCACAGGCATTGTAGTCTTCTTCAACTGCAGTTGTCAAATAAACCATAGTAAAATTAGCGACATCAAAAGACTTCTCCTTCATCGCTTTAACGATGTCATCTTTCTTTAGCACGATGTGGCGGATGGGCGGGAGGTTACGACGCTGATCGCGAGAGAAGTGTTTGATGTCGAACACGGTTTCTGGATCGGAGGTCGGGACAATGGCCTTAGCCGGTTCAATGGCCAGACAAAACCTTCACAGGTTAACATTCTTTAAAATCAATTAATCCAATGCTTTTAGAATGGAAGAAGAACTAAGCTTCACAGATGACAAGGATATATGTTGGACGGATTCTGGAGGAGCAAACGATTTCGGAGGATATCCGGAGGAGCATAATGCGTAGCATCGACTGGAAGGCGATGAAGAAGAGGCATAGAAGGTTGGCAACGGTGGCTACTGTTCACCGGAGGAGGCAGAACAACAAATCGATGGACCCACCTCCCATCGATCGAACAACAAATCAAATTTCTGATGACAGACGACCTAATTTTACTTGTGGTTCCTTGAAAGTCGCCTCCATGTGCGCCAACCAAGCAAGAAATTAGGAAGGAAAAACTACAAAATCTCATTCAGTGGCCGAAATCGACTTATTCGAAGACCAATCCACTAGTCGGCAGCGTAGATTGTAGAGCAAAAGCAGTGCTTGAGCGATTCTTAAGCGTAGAACTAGATTCTTGAGCTTATAATCAGATATGAGAGAACAGAGCCCTGGCCTATATATTTGGGAAGAGTTCGAAAAAAATTGAAATTAATAGAAAATAAAGATAAAATGAATTAATATTTGGGAGCGAATTTAGAAAATAAAGATAAAATGAATTAATATTTAGGAGTGAATTTAAATTTAAGGTGTGTGAAAGTGAAATTCAAATAAAATCTCGAGTGGAAAGTTTAAATTTTCTTTGGAAAATTTGAATGATGGTTTTTAATATATATATATATGTGTGTGTGTGTGTATGTATATGTGTATGTGTGTGTGAGTTTCTTTGAGACCAATGCAATATATACAAAAGCATGTGTTTTGTGACTATTCATTTTGGATGCAAAAAAAATTGAAATATTAAATAATTTAAAGCGAAGCCTTAAGTCATAAACCTTAAGACATATAACTCTAAAGCCCCACGTCATACATGACAAGTTATGAGCTTGTGGGAATAAGTGTACAAGTATTTGTGTGTAGGGGGTATGGGTGTAGGTATAGAGGTAATGGTATGTGTGTAGTCATGAGACAAAAGTCTTATGCCCTTAGTCCTATACATCAAGTCCTAAGTCATAAGAAATAATTCATACACCAAAAGTCATATGCCTTAAACCCTAAGCCTTGGTCCATATGTCATAATCCATGACATATAAGCCATAAGCCATAAACCATACGCAATATGCCCTAAACCCTAACTTATAAGCACTACTCCTTAAGCCATAAACCATAAGCATTGATCCCAAAGACATACACCATAAGCCATGAGCCTCGAGCCCTAGACCCTGAGCCTTAAGCCATAATACATAATCAATAATACATACACCATACGTAATAAGCCCTAAGCATAATCCCTAAAACATAAGAATTAAGACATATGCCTTAAATCATAAGACTTAAGCCATAAGTTATAAAACATAAGCCTTAATAACCTAATCCCCAAGCCTTAAACCATAAGTCATAAGCATTAAGCATTAAGTCATAAGCCATAAAACACAAGCCTTAAGCATTAAACCATGAGCTATAAGCCATAAGTCTTTAAACACTATAAGCATAACATTTAACCTTAAGCCCTAAGCCCTAAGTTATAACTTATAAGCCATAATCCCTAAACCTTATCTCCTAAGCCATAAGCATTATGCCCTAAGCCATACATTAGAAGCCATAAACCATAAGTTATAACCAATAAGACTTAAGCCACATGCCTTAAAATAGAGACCATAAGTCATAAGTAATAAGCCATAAGCCCTAGGCCACAGTTCATAATTAGTAACCCTTAAGCCAAAGCCTGAAGCTATAAGCCATAAGTCATAAGCACTAAGCCTGAAGTCCCACCTACATCTACACCCAACGCCACCCCTAAATGCTAAGTGTCACTACAACCAGACACCCTGACATGCAAACCTACACCAACACCTCCCCCACCCTAACCTATCCCAAATCCCCATATATATATATATATATATATATATATATATATATATATATATATATATATATATATATATATATATATACACCCACTTCACCCCACTCACACATTTAATCATATCCCCACCAACACTCCTTATATCCACTCCAACTCACCCATACATATACCTACCTCACCATACTCCCACCTATACCCCTATATGCATCCACACCTAGACTCACACCTTTCATTAATGTTTTTTATTTATTAGTTGCAAATTATTAAAAATATAGTTTTAAATTTATATATTATATGCCAAAAATAGTATACTTTTTGTTTATTGTTTTATAATAGCATATTTATATCACAATAGCTTGAGTCTTCCCTCCACTGTGTTATTTTTGTTTAAAATCACAAAACATATCCAACTCACAAGAGTTCTTGCTAATAGGATTTTTCCTTATTTTCATTTTCTCGGGCACGAACGTCATTTTTTCCGCTTTGTTTTTTTCACTTACGCATACACTCGCAAATTCACATACACATATACATACACACATACACATTTCCATACATATACAAAAAATAATAAAATACAATAATAATAATAATAATAATAATAATAAAGTTTATAATAATAATAACTAGAATTTAAAAAATTAAAATTTTGACATTTATTTTTAATTCAGTTGGATATGTCCATCATACTTCACTCCCCCACACTTTGGCTATGGATTCGATTTCAAAGTTCCCCCAAAAATTTGACCAATCTCTCACCACCCGCCAATCGATCTCAGTTCCCACTCACACCGAACTTCAATGGATGATTCACATATTCTATGTTATGTTTCATATTCATCTACAGCCTGGTCCGTCGTTATATGCACCACCATCGGTCTAATGCCTCACCACCGCTCAACCAAAGCTTCGCCTTGCTGGAAACTTTCACCAATCCACCTCGCCTCTGTTGTCATCGATTGAGGAAGGCATCAGTGGCACACTCAATCCCAAAAAAAGGAAAAAAAAGCAGATTTGAATACCTAAAATCAAAACAAATTAGACCTAAATCCATTTTTAGTGTTTTTGTGGTTATAGTTGAAGCTTTATTGGGGTTTTGTTTCCAGATTTGCAAATTGATCCATGTTATTCAACATGTTTTCTATAAAAATCTATTTTTTTTCCATATTTGGGCTTCTAAATAGATTATTACCTTCTTATACAGTATACATTGTGCTATGGTTAAAGAGGAGAAGTTGGTAATTGAGAATGCCTAAAATACAACAGTGAGGGACGTTGTATTATCTCTCTGGTGGTCACTTTAGTTCCATTGAAGAACTTCCCTAATAAGTTATGAGCATCTATTTTCATTTGTAAATTATAGTTATTTCAGTATCACATATCAACTATTTGATGATTTGCCCAAATGAAAACTTAGATCACTAAAAATGAGGTGTTGGTCAAACTTAGTACTATGTTCTACCTATTTAACCAATTATAACATTGCTCTATGATTTGTTTTTTGGAGAACTAATCATTTATGGAATATCACTCATCTCTTACCACCACCACCACCATCACCACAAGAAGATCTAAACTCTTCAATCAATTTGATGACCAACAACATTGACAACAATGAGAATTCTTTCTTGTGACAACCCGAAATTTATTCCGTCACTATAACCCTTTCCGTTAATAAAATTTATTTTATTAATTAAATTTTACATTAACTTTTAAGTTAAATAATTCATCTAGGGTTATTGTCATAATTTCCTACGTGTAGGAAATCAATAAAATCACAAATAATACCCTCGATAATCCTTTGGAAAAATTTATAGTTTACGACTAAGTCGGGTTACGGTCATTTAATCGGGTAAAATCTTAAACTCCGTTTAATGTCGGGATTGGGTGTGTCCCCACCTAACCGTGGACTCAACCCCATATAAGGATTGAGTGGACTCCATTTGAACCTTTTTCACCCACCTTGGAACTTTCTCTCTCTACTCTCTCTCTAAAAATCGGGTTTTGATCAAGAATCACCTCATTCAAGCTCCAAAATCGTAAGTAATCCTTCCTAGCTTGTTGTTTAACTAAACATGCATGCAAATCTATGGGTTAAACTCTTAAAAACCCTAAAAACTTATGTTTACGGTTTGGGAACACCTCCCAAAAGGGGGTTTTGAAGCCCCAAAACCCTTCCAAACCTCTTCTAGTGTTTAGCTATGGCTTAGAAACTTGCATGCATGAACTTAGAACCCCAAGATCATGACTTTTTGGGGGTAAACATGAGTTTACGGTCCATGAACATTCATGAACCGTAAACACCCCAAAATGGGGTTTTGATGCCCCAAACCCTCTTCAATGTTTGGCTAATGACCTAGAAACTTGCTGGAATGATCTTAGAACCCTAAAACATGGATTGAATGGTGCAAACATAAGTTTGCGGTTTGGAAAGGTCTCCCAAAACCGTAAACACCTCCAAAGGGTGTTTAAGTGCCCTTAACACCTTGAATGGCTTACCTTTGGGTCTAGAACCTTGCATGCATGACCTACAACCATCAAAACTCATGAAAAATGGACACACATGAGTTTACGGCCGTAAACCCATGTGTTTACGACCGTAAACTCCCTAGGGAGTGGTCCAAGGACCGTAAACTCCAAGAAGTGTCCATTTCTAGCCCCAATCACTTCCTAAGCCATGGATTCGAGTCTAGCATAATTCCTTGAGTAGTTTAAGACCTTTAAACACCCAATGGCACCATTACCATGAGTTTACGGCTGTAAACTCATGGGGACAATGGTCCAGAAACCGTAAACACATTTAAGTGTAACCAATTGAAGTGTAAACTCCATAGTGAGGCCATACACTCCTTAGATGCAACCTTTAGCAGTCCTTGCACTTGAAACAAAGTGTCTTCATGCATTAGAGTGTCTTTACTTACCTAATTAGTGATTAAATAACTAATTAGATACATTTATGTATCACTACATGTTACATAGGATCCGTGTGTGTGTTCAAGTCCTCACTTGACACCTAGCATCCTACCCGACACTTCCATCCACTTCACTCATTGCAGGTGAGTTCATACCCCTTAATCAACCTTTTAAATGTTTTGTTTAAATGCTTTTATGGGGGGGGGGAATACAAGTTGAATCAAATAAGTTATAGTATCAATCACGTGTGATTTATAACTTGCAACCAAAAGGATTTTATACTTTTAACTGCTTTACCAACAAAACTGTTTTAAGTGTTTATCAAACTCATTTTCATGTTAAATTGTTATAAAAATATTTCTAAACTCTTTTAACTCCTTCTGTTCCCAAACCATATCTACACCAATATATTTATATAAGTAAGACTTGAAGGACTTAGGACTGATAGCTCACCTTACTTCCTGTTCTTGTTTGATTGTGGACTTAGGGAATATTGTTATCTGTCCGACTGTCGTTGAATTCTTAGTTATATATTATATATATTCGTGCTGATAATTAAAGTCTTCACTTCAGTTCAATACCTTTGTGTATCAAAGGCATGCAACCAACCTTACTATTTAACTATAATAGGTATAGTTAAGGATTACTACTCGTGTATACTATTACAATGGTACCTGCCAGAGCCCGAACAGTTATGAGTCAATACATGTTAAACACTAATAAAAGAGAATACTATATACTATACAAGAGAACACTCTATACACTCTACCAGAAAGTACATTATACATTATACAAAGAGAACATACTACAATAGAATGTGACATACTATCTCTCGATACGACACTTCACTGTGCTATCATCGTGTAACCAGAGTCTCCTAGAGGGAGAGCGGGCATTATGTGTATAGATCTATACGGGACAGACACTCCCACATCCCGATTGCTAGGTACAGTCCGAGCCGACTAGGCCCAGGGGTGACAAAATGTCACATTTCTACAGATGACTCGGAGGGTCATCAGGGATTCGATCGTCAATCAGCATGGCTACATACA
Source organism: Lactuca virosa (assembly GCF_052849685.1). Taxonomy (NCBI): domain Eukaryota; kingdom Viridiplantae; phylum Streptophyta; class Magnoliopsida; order Asterales; family Asteraceae; genus Lactuca; species Lactuca virosa. The sequence continues at coordinate 166,898,358 of NC_136426.1, read as the reverse complement.
AGTTCACATTTCGACCTTTAATTAATAAATTAAGAATTAAAGGCAAAACGGACTCCCCGAGGTGTATTGTACATTTAATACTACCTGGAGTCTGCATTTTCATTTCATTAGCTGGCAGTGATACTGCTGGGGTAGAACACTATTTTCTCAATTACTTTACATGAATGAAGTCTAAAACTATATTTTCCTACTATAGTTTCTCTGGGAAAACTTTTACATTTTCAAAGGATCAAACATACATACAACCGGGTCTTGGTAGAAGACCACTTTTACTGGAAAACATAGGGTTTTCCTAGGGAGCATACTATTTTCCAACATTGAGATCAATCATTATACTACATGGTTGTAATCATTTTTATACAAGCAATGACACTAAATACTCATGAACTCACCAGCTTTATGCTGATACTCGCTTTCAAAATAACTTGTATTCTCAGGTCATCAGTAGACAGGTACAGATGCAGCTTTTGAGAAGATGGAGCACATAAAAGACTCCTCTTTATTTTGATTATACTTTTGGTGTCTAACAAACTGTACAGAATACGCTTGTATTACAATTATTATATTAATGCAATGGATGTTGTTGCTTGTCTTTACTATTATGCATTGTTATGATACTACACATGACGTCCTCCACCCCAGAACGTATTCCGCCGTTCTCGGTTTTGGGGTGCGACATTTCTATTTATGTGATCAGGAGAATCAGTAGAGCATGTACAATACCCCTATGGAATGTCACTACCCTACAACATATGTGACAGAACTGATGTTAATGTTTGGAAGTGGTGGTGAGGGTCATGAATTGTGCACAACTGGTTCTTCCTCTGAAGCAGGGAGTTCTTTGAGTCAAACTAGCTATGAAAATTCCAGTAAAGATCATTATAACAAGCAACAACAACATCAGATCAAACAAGAAGAATTTACTCTTCAGGTTTTTAAAGATCACAACCAGATTTTCATTATTAACCATGACTACACTGATCATAAAAAAAATGAATAATTTAAATAACTTTGAAAGTGGTATTGAGGAAGTGAAGTAGCTCATTGGTGACACAAACATCAGCAGCAGCATCAGTTACCTATTCCATGATGATGATGAATACAAGACAACAGATGGTCGTAGGGAGATATGCTATCATTACTAATGGGTACATTTGTAATTAATGGAAAAGAAACATAAGAGAGAGTTTAAGATAGTTTTTGGGGTTTGTGCTGATTGTGGTGGAAATCAATGTAAAAAATCACAAAAAGAAAGAAAGTTCTTTCTTTGTTTTCAATATCTTTCTGTGTGATAGTACATGTACTTGCTTTTCTATTTGTTTAATAAAGGCCTTACATTTATAATATTTTTTGTAAATACATTTATTTTTTATTTTGAATATTTAATTAAATAGGTTAACCAATAAAAATACTAAATATTTAATATATAAATTATACACTTACAGTGAACTGTTAAAGAGTTTATCTAATATTCGTATCAATATGATGCATATGGTATTCTTCAACTAAATTGCTTTGGCTTGGAGAGACAGATTTCAATTGGTTATATTTGTGAAAGAAAAAAAAACACAAGCTATTGAAGATTTGTGGCCCATATTGTATAAAAATAATTGTTTGTAAATTTATGATGTATCATACTATAATTATATTGAACACAAATTATTTTTCTTCTATAACTAAATTTACCTATAGACACACATAATAATTTTAACTATAACCAAATGCCACTTACACTCACAATTTTTTTTCAAGACAATGCATCATATTTTGACACACACAAGAAAAGGTACATAGCCATAAACCACTAAAAGTAAATTGTTTTCTTGCTTTTACTAAGTCATCAGTAAACACATCCTATAGACACACAAAAATTTAATGTGGCCAAATGTATCACCTGTTAGCTACATTGGATTTCATGTGTCTAAAATCGTACCACGATACGAAAACATATATAATTGCCTCATGTGACCATATATTTATCTATTGTCTCTTATAAAAAAATATCACAAAATTAATCAGTACACATGTGGCTGATGGTGACATATGGCCACATTGTTCGAGTGTGGCTAATAATTTTCACATTTGTTATAATTAAATGTGATTAAAGTTTTGATTATCAGTACAATGACCACACAAACTAATTAAAATGTATCGAAAAACAGTCTCTAACTTTCCTTTGGATATCTCTTCTATAGACCGAGTGACAATGTTGTCTTCGTTGCGAGGAGAGGAGTTTTCTGCGAGAGGGAACTCATATGCTAGAAGGACAGTGGGAGTCAAATTGACCTTGAAGAACTACAAGAGTTACGTGATGAAGGAACCTCAAACACTAGCGCTCAACCTGAGGAGGAAACTCCTGTTGAACCAATTGACGAGTCCTTACCTCTGAGGCGTTCCAGTAGAGTTAGACAGGCACCTGAGTTTTATGGTCTCCATATTACTACTGAAGGTGATACATTTATCAGTGATAGTACACTGGTAAATCTGGATGAACATAACAATTACAAGGAAGCCATGGCAGACCCCGAGTCTGTTAAATGGAAAGAGGCGACAGACAACAAGATTCAGTCCATGTATGACATTCATGTTTGGAACTTGGTTGACAATGTACCAGGCCGTAAGACAGTCTGGTGTAAATGGATCTTCAAGAAGAAGACCGACATGGATGGGAAAGTACACACATATAAGGCGCGATTGGTTGCGAAGGGCTTTAATCAAACTCCTAGAGTTGAATATGACTAGACCTTCTCACCAGTAGCGAAGATTAAATCTATAAGGGTTATGCTAGTGATAGCTGCATTTCATGATTATGATATATGGCAAATGGATGTCAAAACCGCTTTCCTTAATGGGAAGTTGGCTGAGGATATTTACATGAATTAGCCAGAGGGTTTTGTCGATGCAAAGTACCCTAATAGGGTGTGTAAGCTTGAGAAATCCATTTATGGATTGAAACAGGCATCTCGCAGATGGAATATTTGTTTCGATGAGAAAGTCAAAGAGTTTGGTTTCTCAAGAAGCGAGGATGAGTCATGTGTATATGTTAAAGCTAGTGGGATATAGTTAGTTTTCTCGTGTTGTATGTGGATGACATACTACTCATAGGAAATGACATCCGAACCTTGCAGGAGGTTAAGTCATGGCTTGGGACGTGTTTCGCTATGAAGGACCTCGGAGAAGCTGCTTATATTCTAGGGATAAGGATAGTGAGAAACAGGAGTAAAAGACTAATAGGACTTAGCCAAAGTACCTATTTGGACAAGGTGTTGAAACGTTTCAACATGCAAGATTCCAAGAGACGAGAATTACCTATCCAAAGCAATGCCAGACTGAGTAAGACTCAAAGTCCGAGTACTGATGCTGAAATAACATAAATGAGTCGAATACCATATGCTTTTGCAGTTGCTTCGATCATGTATGCTATGACCTATACTCACCCTGATGTAGCCTTTGCATTGAGCATGGTTAGCAAATATCAAGGGAATCCTGGTAAAGCTCACCCGACTGCGGTAAAGAACATTCTTAAGTACCTGCGAAGGACTATGGACTGGATCCTCACCCTTGGTGGGAGTGATGACTTAAGATTGGTAGGGTATAATGATGCCAGCTTTCAGAGCGACAGAGATAATTTACGCTCTCAGTCGGGCTGGATATTTACCCTAAATGGAGGAGCAATAACTTGGAAAAGTTCCAAACAGGTGACTGTAACTGATTCAACGTGAGAATCAGAGTATATAGCAGCGAGTGAAGCATCGAAGGAGGCGATATGGCTGAAGAACTTCATCAGAGACGTTGGAGTTGTACCAGCTATAAAGGAGCCCATGAAGATTTTCTGTGATAGCGATAGTGCAGTTGCCTTATCCAAGGAACCAAGAGATCATAGCAGAAAGACACATCAATAGAAAATATCACTTCATAAGACATCAAGTAGAAGAGGGACTCCAATGGATCGGTTAAACATTCACGACAGAGGAAGCAACCCGCCTGCTGTGGCGGGACGGCTTTTTTCTTTCACAATAAGACCTGGACGATTATCCCTACCCTCGGTCGCTTACGAGTTTACGTCCGTCCCTGGTCGGGTACAATTTCCTTTTTCTTTCTCCCCATGACTCAAAATTTCCTTTCCAAGCTACATGAAAGAGATTTCCGGAAGTCCATAAAAAAATTATTGCTAATTGACCGAAGTGAGAAGCGACTAGTCGCTTCTGGAGAAGCTTCTAGAAGGCCGACCACTACATAGAGAGATCCATATACCATTCATGAGCGATAGCGAAGCCTAGAGAGTCTTTCTTTTCTTTTACAGACTCCGAAATTTACTTCTTTCCAAAGGCTTGGCTAGCTGGAAGGCTATGCCTACAGAAAAATTGATTTGACAGTGATGGCAAGAATCCGAGAAAGACTGTTTTTTCTTTTTCTTATTCTTGTGTTGTTTCTGAATGGCATATTTGGGAAGAATGACATCATTTACAGATAGGTCTTCATTAGAAAGCATTCTCGTGGTTAAGAGGATATCGTCAGAAGAGAATCCAGCAGATCCCCTTACGAAGCGACTGAGTTGGCTTAAGCACTTGCGGCACACTAGTAGTGTCGGGCTGAGGGACGATATTAGTTTTAGTGATTAGATAGACATTTAGAAACTTGTAATAGTTAAAATGTAATTGACATTTGATGATTGAATAAAAGGTGTATTATTTATAAGTAAAGTTACTATCTTGTGTCAATTATTTACTATCGTTTCATTTTGCATGTTTTGACTTCCAGAATAATAAGATTATTCAAACTATCCACATTCGATCATACTTTGGAAGTAGGTTATGAAAGAAAACTGTCATGAATGGGTTTTTGTATGATTGTCTAAGGTGTCAGACATAGCAAAAGATTGATACAAACATTCATGAGTGCTTTTGAAATAAGATTTGAGTATTGGACTAAACCCACGCTCACATATCACTTCATGGAATTTATCACGGGTGATTGTGAGACGATAATATTGTATAATCTTCAAACCAAGATATATGAGTTGGCAATTATTTGTTGATTGTACATTAATAGTGTGAAAATGCATCAGTTACTCGATGTTATAAAACGTGCTATTATGTATGATTCAATGAATAGTTAGCACAGGCACATAAGTCAAAGTTTATCTTTTCCTTTTATCCTAAGAGGATTAAAAGCAATATCTTGGGCCCCTCAATGATTTTTTTTTGACTAATGTGTCGGGCTCGGTCAGAACCCTATTAATGTCTTCAATTAAGTTCTATGTCAAACAAATCAGAAATCGGGAAACAAATGTTGGACAATGAGTATGACTTTATTTCCATGCCTTTATCCACACGATATTTTGTTGAAAAGAGGATTATATGATCACTTATCTAATGGACACGTCAGAGTTCGACAGCGGCTTTTTGAGAGCTACGATTGCTAATCGGATTTTTAAGTTACATTGGCAATTATAGTTATTAGACTTATCCTAGTGGGAGACTGTTGGAAAAGGAGTCTAAGCCCATAACTATAATTGGTATGTGCTTGACCCGATAGTATCATGGTCTATTTGGGTTGCATTCATCAAAGCAGTATGTTAGGAAGGATATTTGAGTAAGAGGTTATTTATGATTTATTAATATATTATAAGTATAATATTAATTGAGGAATCATATTATTTAAATTAGTATTGATCAAGAATTAATTTATAACTAATTTAGTGATCAAAAGAAACTAATTAAATTGATATATATGAGTTGGGCTAATGATCCATGGTTTGATTTGTGATGGGCTCATGGGTTAATCCATGAACTATTTATCCAAATCAAATGGGTGGATCATAAGCTTATGGGTATGGCTTAAGGTTACACATGACCCTTGATATTCTATATATATATATATATATATATATATATATATATATATATATATATATATATATATATATATATATATATATATATATATATATATACAGCTCAAATCGGACACACCTTGCATTTCAAGAAGGAGAATCTGATTTCTAGTCTGCATAACCTCTCCATATTCATCGTAATTGTTATTGGTGTTTTGTGATTCCATTTGAGGCACCACACTTGGGGTGCTAAGCTTTCTTGAGGCCAAGTTATTCAAGCTACTACACAAGGTAATATTCTAACTAGTTTTTATGATTCAAATATCACCTTGCATACTAGTTTAGGCTTCATGCTTTGGAAAATGTTTATTGCATGTATAATTAGAGAAAAATTAGATCCAAAGCATTAGGGTTGTATGTGCACCATAGGAATGTTAGAGTACATAAAACACAACAAAACTTGTAAGTTGGCAATCGAAGAACTTGACAAGTGTATCGATATCTACAATGGAGACTGAGTATATTGCTGTTGCTGCTTGTACTTTGAAAGTGATATGGATTCAAAGCCAATTGTGTGACTATGCGATTAACATGAATAAAATTCGTTTATGTTTAGATTCTCAAAGTGAAATTCTCATTTCTCATAATCAATACAACATTTTAAAACTAAACATATTGCACTTCGATCTCATTTCATCAAAGATCATGTTGAGGTTGGCAATATCGAAGTTCATTTTGTTAAAACCACATATCAATTGGCAGATATTTTCACTAAACCACTTGATGAAAAATCTTTTATGAGAATATTAAATGGATTAGGAATGATGGAAGCTTGTTATGTTCCAACCTCTAACTAACTTTTCTTTTCTCTGATAATCGAAGGTTTGAATTAGAGTTCTCTATTGATAAAACTTCATTCAGAGATTACAGTTCATGTTCAGAGCTTCAAATCTCTTCTTCTTCGACATTTGATATGAATCGTTCAGCTATTGTTGGTTACACGAGAAAACATAATCAAAGTTATATCGAAGGACTAGCAAAGGTATACTTTAGGTTCTATCAAAGGACTAGCGAAGGCATAATCAAAGGACTATCGAAGGTATTGTTTAATTTTTTGTGTTTTGTTGTAAAATTCAAAAATACAAATAGATTTTCTTTATTTTTGTCTTTTATTTTTAAAATTGAAAAATTCCAAAAAAAAAATTCTTTATTTTTGTTTTAGTTTTTCTTTATTTTGTTATCTTGTTGGATAATTCATTGTAACATATGTTGTACATATGCATGTAAAAGCGAAGCTCAAAGGGATCATGTATTCTTTGTTTCTCATTGACTACTTAAGTGTCCCTAGAAGATGTTGGATAAGGTGTCTAAGTCCATAACTATAATTGGTATGTACTTGACCCGATTTAGCATGGTCCATTTGGGTTGCATGGCATCGGAACAATTTGGATAGACTTTCGTGAGAAGAGGATATTTATGGTTTAATAATATATTATAAGTTCTAATATATTAATATGAATTATTTAATTAGTATTGATCAGGAATTAGTTTGGAATTAATTTTGTGATCAAAAGAGACTAATTAAATAAATGGGGATTGATTTGGTAAATCATTCATTCTTATATAGTGGGCTTATGATCCATAGTTCTTCATGTTGGGCTAAACCCATGTGGTGACCCATGGATACTCCATGGAGTCTAAAACCCATGGATCATGAGGAATATGGAAAGACATGAGGTTACATCCTAATATGCAGACTATATAAAGAAGCCTCATCCTTGTAAAATCGGCACTTAAGAGATACTAGTGAGGGCTAGCCGATTTTGGTGCATATCAATCTTCTCTCAAGTTATTCCAAGTTGTTGGTGGTGTTGTATGAAGCATTTGAGGCATCACATTTGGGGTGCTAGGCTCACAAAGTCTTAAGGACTCCAAGCTACAAGAAAGGTATGTCATTCTACTAGTTTTTTTATATTACATATACCCCATGATATGCTAGTTAGGATGAAACCTTGGAAAAATGAAAGTTTGCATGTATAATAGAGAAAACATATATCCAAGGTTTCTAGGGTTGCATGCACACCATAGGAGTGTTAGAATACTCAAAACCCATGAGTGGTATCAGAGCCTAGGCTTGTTTTCAATTATACTTGATGCTAATTGCTAAAAAATCGATTTTTCTGCTCACTGTTCAGTGAACTCGCCGAGTCCATGGGGGGACTCGACGAGTCCATGTGAAAACTCATCCTACTCGTCGAGTAGGTTCTTGCACTTGACGAGTAGGAGGCCCTGAGTGCAGAATTTCGAGTTTGAATGCTGGAATTGGACTAGGATCATTACCATAAACTGTTTTTAGATTGTTAAACCTGTTTTTGATGTGGTAATGATTGTGCTTATCCAATTTCAATGGTAATCGTAAAAGTTTCAAGTTTTCTATTAAGTTTATATGATTCTTGAAAATTGTTGATATGAATTATGCATGCTTATGAGTTTGTTAGATCATATAAATTATTTAACATGCTTGTTAGTTTAATTGTTGATCTAAATGCTTTTTAATGGACTCCATAACTTGTCCTCAAGTTACGGAATTCCAAGAGTCTTTTCCATTAAAATCATTAAAACTCATAAGTTATAGAAATGAAAGGTTTTGAATAGTTTCAAAACTTGCCCTCAAGTTTTGGAATTTGTAAAGTCACACATTAATACTTTAATTCCAAACCCTAGAATTTGAAAGGTTTAAAATTCAACCCTTATACTTTATAGTATTATAAGTTAATTATATATATATATATATATATATATATATATATATATATATATATATATATATATATATATGTATAAGAACAAGTCAATCTTACCGTTAGTAGGCCTCATTCACGAAGCCGGTCTATAAGGGGGTATAAGGTTGTTGTCTATAAAATGGCAGCTTAATGGGTGTCCACTCTCACTGTAAGTCACAAATCTGCTTGAGTATCAATCAGATCCGTTTGATGGTGCAGAATCCCAATCAAACGGATGATGCCATATCAAAATAGAAGAGAAGGAGAAGAAGAATAATATGAATCTTGTATGATTTGATTAGAATGAAGTTCCCTTATACAAGATTCACACACTTACACACTTAAGCTCCTTTCTCTCTCTCTTGGCTGTACAGTCTCTCACTCATACTCTGACACGTACTAACACTATATATAGGGAACAGAGGCTGCGAACGCATTTACAACCGTAAACGCGTTTATAACCGTAAACGCGTTTACAACCGTAAACATGTTTACAACCGTAAACCCAAGGCTGTTTTCGGTTCTAGACCAAAAACTACAATTTCCTAGAAAAGTAAAATATAAACCATATTTTTGACCCAACAATTTCCCCCTTGGTTTATAGCTTTCTTTTCTAATGACCCAACAAACTCCCCTAAAGTGTAGCTGGCTCTTATTTTTAATCTTCATTGGGAGCTTGGCTTCAACATTAATCTTCAAATTCTTCACAAATTCAAGATGAACTTGATGAATCTTCAATGAATTACTTCATCTTGAGCAGTTGGGCTTTTCTTCAAAATTTGACTCTGAACGCACATTGGGTGAGGAGGCTTCTAGATAAGATTCTTGAAAGATAGTGCTTTCAGCTTGAGAATCTTCAAAGAGAACAGCAGAGAGATCTAATCTTCGAGATCACTTCAGCCGGTTCATGAATAGCAGCAAATTGATTGAGGAGGCTTCAATGCAATCTGTCACATGACCTTCAAGTGCAGCTTCACCTTGCTTCTGGGGTTGAAGGATTGAATGTTTAAAGAATAATCTTCATTTCTTGCTCCTTCGAATGAGAATTCTTCGATGATCACGGTTGAAGCCTTGGCTCAGAAATTCTCGATACAGTCTCCATGAGTCTCATCTATATCTGAATTCACTTTTCAAGACAAAACAAAACTAAAAGAAAACTTAGCACACAATATTTTTGTATTTTTCATATTTTCTGAAAATTAAAACAGAAACAAAAATATTTTTGGATTTTTGATTTTTTCTGAACAAGAAATAAAACAGAAATAACACTATTTTTGGATTTTTAATTTTCTGATTTTTGTTTGATTTTTGTTTGATTTTTGAATTTTCTAATTTTTGTTTGATTTTTTTATTTTTTTTTAATTCTCCCGCTAAATTTGTGCATAGAGGAAACAATGAACAAATTTAACAAAAACAAAAAATATTTGGGATCAAAGTTGTGAGACAATCTTAACTTTGTTTATCAGTACCTTCACCTTCATGAATAAATCTTGTCATTTGACGGTATTGTGGTCCACTTAAACACGAAGAATATTGACAAACGTTTCCAAATATACCATTCAGCTGACGACGACCACGAGTATTGTTGTCAACTTAAATTAAGCAGCTAGATCTACAGAGAACCTCTAAATGGTTCAATTTTAGTTGCACTAGAACGTGTTCCCCACTTCCCGATATACCTTGGTTATCAAGAGCTTCCAAAGAACTCCTTACTTTAGGTGAGTAAACAATTATTAAGGAGGAAGACAGATTTAGAGATAGGTGCATATGGCTAACTAGGATAGAGGAATTGAGAGGTAGAATGTTGCATATGTTGTGTTCCAGGTCGGATCATTTCAATCACGCAGAGGAGACAGCATATGGCTCACAGATAGGAAGAATTGCACAGATAAAGAAGTTGCATAGAAATAGAGTTGCATATGTTGCATTCCAGGTCGGATCTCTTCCAATCACGCAAAGGAAGCAACATATGACTGACAGATAGAAAGCAAGAAAATTATTTCCTACATACCTACTTTATCAGAACCCCCCCCCCCCAAGTTGCCCTATCAAAACTAGAATTGAGGACATAAGTCCGTACATCAAGGAAAAGTTGAATCACAGTTCTAGATGCGTGTTAATTTAGTGTATCCTATAGGTTCCCATGTTTATCTCACTGCTCAATCTACCCGAGCGTCGTATGGTTAGTCCAAACAATCGTATCTAAATCCACACTGCCAAATCCTTCGTGCCTACCAGCACATTGAACACAAAGTCTAGACAATTCAGATTCAGTCCCTTACGCATGTTTAGACTGCCCGTTATCACTTTGTTGATATCACTTCACAATAACACATACAAACTAAAAACCATAAGAAAATAAAAGATTATCTTCAAACCGAATCAATTTAAGATAAACTCAGGAGTATCGAAGAGAAAACTCAAACCGTAAGTCATCGATCGAATTTGCATGCAGAAGGTCTGAGAACAACACACATAATCTCAGAACAGATCCTAAAATTCTTCACATCGTTGAGCACAAAACCCCATGTGTGGTCCTTTCCTTTCTTCCTTTCCCGCAAAGGACACATACTCTCAAACAATGTTCTGAGTGTCTTTCACTTGACAGATGCCTCCTATCATGTGCATGGAACAGCCACTATCAACAAACCGAAGTCTGATGATATGCCTCCATAGCTGCTCCAGCATAGAGCGGGTTCAGTTGATCTTTGGAACCCAGTCCATTTTTAAAATGGGTTAACCTTTGTCATCTGTGCAAGGAACTCTCTCCCACGACATGTCCTGCTAATCACAAACAGAAGATGAAGAAATATTAGAGTCATTAGGTGATTTGGGAGATTGAACCTTTGGTACCCATTTGTAGGTGGGTTTAACCCATTTCTTGTTCGATCTGATGGGTGCCTCGGTACTTGCTTTTGAGCTTGAAGTCGATCTTCGAGATGACTCTGACCTAACAGGTCTTGGTTTCACTGGAGCATCTCTTGGATTCGACTTCTTGGCCGGCATTCCCTTCTTGTCCTTGGGATTTTGATTCTTGGTCTTCTTTGCATTCCAGTCATCATTTCAGGATTGTGTCCTTGAAGGGGTTCCTTTGGGGTATCTCCCTCTTGGCGCATTCTGCCATCCTTGTGCACAGTAGGGAATGTATGCGCGATTAAGACAATTTCTGCCAATGTGTCCAGGTGTTCCACAGTGAAAACATTCTTTTTCTTCACTGGGAAGTTGTTTCTTCCTGCCCCTGGTGGCGTGCCCTTGCCTTGTCTCGTATTGTACCCACAAGCACACTTGCAACAAGCACTCTGATTTGCTTATTTTGGTGGCCTGTATTTATCAACAGCAGGCTGATTAGTAGCAACTGAGTTAGAAGCAACAAATTCTGAGTTCAAGGAGTCGTTGGTTTGACAATCATCAGAATTTGCAGAACTAGAATTAGTTCTGTTTTCCTTGTCCTCATCCTCCACTACTTTACCTGCACAAGAAGTAGAAGCATCAGAAACGTTCAGCTCAACACTTTCTGGCACAACCACGTCAGGTTTGCCATACTCAAGATGTGCTTCTCTGTCTATTTCTTCTTTGGTCAAAGGGTTATTGGTGTAAGTATCGTTAAAAGGAGGTGGAACACTGTGATACCCTAGACCTTTATTTTGATTATCCTTAAATGTTAATTTTTTCTCTATAATGGATGCAACAACCTTACTTGACACATCAAATTTTCTGAAATTAAAATCAACATTTTGAAAACGGATTTTCAATGTGTCAAGTTCTTCAGTTACAACAGCAAGTTGTTTCTTAATGAAATTGTAATTCTCACACTTGTTGCTGTAATCTTCCTGCAACTTCCTAAAATCCCTAAGCTTGGCCTCTAATTTCTCTTTTAAGGGTTTCTGATCTTTCTTAAGAGTATACTTCTCATATTTTAGGTCCTCGTTTTCTCTCCATAGTAATTCGTAATGCACACGTAAATTCTCCAAGGAAATTTCATTGACTTTGATGTTTGAGGAACTTAATTTTTTTTAATCAAAAAGTAAAAGGTCAAACTTGAAAGTCAATGTCAAATTTTTTTTAAAGTCAAAAGTCAAAAATTAAAACTTTGGTTTGAAAATGAAGTTTGAAAATTAGAAAAATTGGTTTTTGGGCAAAATATGTTAAAAATGCGAAATGTGGTTCGAATGGGAGTCCTTTTGAATTAAATTAGGAAGGAGAGTAACATCTAGTAAGCTAGATGAGTTGGAAGGGGCGCTGATTGATTACACAAGGGATCCGAGTTCGATCCTTGCAGCCCCCAAAATCCCCTCTTTTTTAATTAACGCTGAACGAGAACAAGGTTGCTGAACGAGACTGCTGAGCGAGAAGGAGGTTGCTGAGCGAGCAAGTGGGCCAAACACATGCGAGGCTGGCAGTAAACCTCGAAGGAACCCTAATTCGTGATTACGGCCGCCGCCGAGAAACCCTAGCCGCAAACGCCGCCGCCGAGAAACCCTAGCCGCAAACGATTCTTCGGTTTGCGGCCGTGAACCCTTCTTCAGATGGTCGTGAACCCTTCTTCGGTGGCCGAGAACCCTTCAACAAAAACAAAAAAAACAACGTTTTTCACCCTTTTTGCTCCAAAACTCGATCCAAAACTCGATTTTATGAAAAACACGAAGAACAAACCCCCCTTATTTTGCCAAGAGCTATCCAAAAACGCAAAAACCTTCAAAAATAAGATCAAATACGCCCCAGATCTGCAAAAATTGATTGATACAATCCAAGCTCTGATACCAATTGTAAGTCCCAATTCAGTGATCCAAACCAGTGATCAAAACAAATGGAAACAAAAAATAAGTAGAACAAGAAGATGATCAATCAATGCACACGTTCATTCACAAAACGTCTGGTACACCTTGAGTTATACACACAGTTGACCGCAAACTCTCTGGATACGTCCCTAGGACTGACAGACTCTGACACTATATATAGGGACAGACTGGCCGTGAACGGGGTTCACGGCCGAACACATGTTTACGACCGTAAACACCAACACAACCATAAACAAACACAAACACAAACATTACAAGATCAAGACCCTATAAGACTTATACAAATGATTGCCTACCCCAAACCACTAATCTATGACCTATCAATCTCCCCCTTGGTTTGCGGCTAGCATGAGCTCGGTCTTCTTTTATCTTGGATTCTCCAACAGCACCACATCTGATTTATCTATTGCCCCCATCCATAGCCTCTTGTAAATTATCTTAGCAATCATTCATGTGAACTCCTATGTGGCTGCCTTCATGATTTTCGATTTGCAGATTATCTGATGTCTTGCCAAGGTGTGAATATCTCTCTCCCTGAACCTCAGAAGATCTTTAGTTTCAACAAGTCGAAGGAGAGTGCGACTATCTGAAAACTTGATTACTGCAGTGGCTGTGACCTCATCAAAAGCCCAGAATTCCATCCGATCCAGATATCCATCTTGAAAATGTTGAGGAATTGGAATTTCTTTCAACTGTTTAGTAGCAGACCACAATAGTGGCGATCGACCAGATGAAGACATAAAGATAGAGGTACCGATAAACTGATTTGGGCTATCTAACAACTTTGATCCCAATCTCATAAAATATAATTAGCATTGGTAAATGATAAATTAGTGTTAATTCATTTTAATTTCAACTTTAATTTTAAATTTTATTTTTATTTTGATAAGAAAATCAGAAAAATTAAAAAATTATATTTTAGTTTAAATTCTTAGATTTTATTTTATTTTTCTTTTTATTTTATTTTATTATTTATAGTCCTCAAAATGCATTATTTTTAATTTTTTTTTTAAGTTTTGGGTTTAATTTTTGAGGCATTTTGGGTTGCAGCCCAAGGATATTGGACCGGGTTTTGGGTCCAGGTATAAAAGCTTCCATGTCCGACTGTACACTCTTCTCCCTCATTTTTACTTGTGGCCGTAAACCTCCCTCCCGAATCCTCTCACTGTTGTTCATCGATCCATCGCAAATCCATGTTTTTACTCGAAATTGTTTGTTTAATCGTGTAGGTATGCTCATTGCGATCACCAAGAAGCTAATCTAACACAAAATCAACAGTGAATCGAGGGTGAAATCAAAGAAATCGAACTGTTCGGTGTTTACGGCCAGTTGAAGGGTTTACGTCCAGTTGAAGGGTTTACGGTCATTGAAGGGTTTACGACCGTAAACCCGTCTACGACTATACACACCCTCTCTAACCGTAAACCCAAATTTATGAACATAAATCCCTATATTTTTTTAATCACCTATAAAAGCCTAAATTAATTGATAATTGAGTAAAACCCATACTTAATTGCTTAAATAAATTGTTTTCACACTTGGCATGGTTAATTGCAGATCAAGAATGGCTGACCTCAAGTTTGCAGAAAGTCACAACTTAGCTATATTCTTGGTTGACCCACCAGCAGCCCATGGTGATTTCAGGTCAATGGTGCATGGTTTGAGGAAATGCTGCCTTGCTTCCGCTCTCACGTTAAATATTGTGATCTACCAAAGCCACATTAAATATTTTTGGAACTCTGCTGTGGTGAGAAAAGGGGATGGTGACTCCAAGTATATTGAAGCAAAAGTTAAAGGGAGAAAATTCACTATTATAGAGCAGATTATCCGGTAAGTTATGAGGATTGAAGACCAATCAAGTTTAGTGACCGAGATTGAAATGGTTCAAACTGAAGAAATTATCGAGCAAATGGGTTATGAAGGAAAGTTTCCTCCAACTATCAAAAAGCTGTTACCACCATACTGGAGGTTTCTAGCCCATATCTTTGTAAGCTGCATCTCGGGCAGGAGATCCGGAGTGGATGAAATTTCGACTCAGAACAGTGGTGCAATCGCCACTCTTTCTGCGGGTTTTGATATCAACTTCTCCAAATTTATATTGAATGAATTGGTTGTGAATATTGAAGGAAAGAAAAGAGACAAATTTCTCATGTACCCAAGATTCTTGCAGCTGATCATCAACAACCAATTCCCTGAGATTGAAAAGGAAGGAGAGACTTTAGACATGAAATCCCTTGGGTCTACCACCTTTGGTCTTATGAAGCAAAAATGTAAGGGTAAATATTTGTTTGAAGGAAAATACCCCCTGGTGAAATTTGGGATGTTTGCTGAATTGAATGATGCATCTGAGTCTAGTGATTCCTCTGACCACTTGGAATCTGAAGACGATGTCATTACCGTCTCAGAGCATGAAGAAGAAAGAGTTCCTCCTGTTGCAATTGTAGCAGAGGAACATGACACCATGATAAATGTGGAGGTACAAAGTGACTTCAATAAGAGTCAAGATGCAGGTGGTGATGGTGATGCTGATGGTAATGATGAGGGTTTCAGTGATGATGACTCAATTTTTGGTGGTAACTTGCCTAGACATAATGATGTGGAAATGAATTTTGAGTTTGCAGATGATTATTGCCCAAAAAATGAGGACCTTGACTCATTCTTTGACGGTGTTGATGAGACAATGAATCAAGTATTGAACGAATTAGAGTGTAAATTCAAAGTAGAATTGAAAGATTTGAACACCGATGTAAATATGATATGTTTGGCTCTATTACGCTTTTGCAAATTTTACAGAGTACAATGAATATTCTGTAAAGACTTCGTTACTAAGACACTAGTAACCACTCCTATTTATAGAAGAGAAAAGCGTACAAAAAATATACTAAGGACTAAACATGAAGCTTCTAATATTATGCCCTAGTAAAATACATTACAAAAATGTTCGAAGACCCTAAATACAAACTTCGACTATTACAACATTTCGACCCTCACAATCTCCCCCTTTGTAATCAAAGTCGAAGTCTTCAGTTTGTAAGTAGAGTAATGGAGTACAGCAAAACTCTTCGAACCTCAGTATACCAAGAAATAATTTTCTTCAATTCCTTCTTGTCTCCTTCATTGTTCTTTTTGCAGTGGTTCATACGAACAATCAAGTTCGTAGATTGAGATGTAGAATATCTCTCCACTTCGCTAGCTTGGAACAAAAACCGCTTCGCTTTTCCAGCTTTATCCTTTCCAGCAAAAACTATTCCAAATGGCTTTAAACATATTTCTCCATCAGCACATTTCTTTAACTCAGTCTGAGTCAACGAAGGAGCCATTGGAACTTTTACTTCCATTCCCTTTGCAGTAGCCAACTCCACATCAGTCAGTGCTAGGCACTCATAATAATTCTCAATGAAGATTTTGATGTGAGCAACTCCAAGTTTGAATTCCTCTGGATCTGTGTTTTGCAGAAAAGAAAAGGATTTGTCTTTCAGAAGCAATGCCACTTGTATAAGGTCATACAAGTTCATCAGAGGAAAATCTGCAATAGTGAATTCGCATGTTTTTCCATTTGCCCTGGCCACAACATATTTAACATTTTGAACAATGTTTTCAAAGACCACATCCTTTTTCATGTTTATCACCTTCTTGATCTTGATCAGTGACCAAACATCCTCAGGGGCTTTGCCAAGTACTGCATGAAAACGAATTTTCATATGAGTCCCTTCATCTTTTTCTTTGAAATTCCCTTCAGCTTTGAACTGAGGCATGATGAACATCATCTCATTTATAGGGAAATCCAACTGGCATGCATCAGTGTTTGTAACCACATAACTCTGTTTTGGCTTCTTATCAAATGAGTACAGGTGATTAAAGGCAACCAAGGCTTCGATTGTTTCATAGTTGTAATGTTTTGCTGGATCACCTTTATTCATGCCCTTCGGATCACTTTCCCTCTGAGTCATGATGCTTTGAATAAGCCTCATTTTCTCGAGTTCAGCTTCAGCTTCAGCCTTCTTTTCTTCTTTAGATTTTTCAACCAGAATTGATTTTCCTTTGTCTTTCGAAGCAGATTTTTCAGTTACGTCTTTTAGCTTCGAACCACTTCCACCAGATTCCAAAGGTTTACCAATTACAATTCCTTTCGAAATTGTTCTTGTAATTGGTAATGTTGTTACGATTGTTGAGGTCACTGGTCGAGCAGACACAATTACTGGTTTTGTTGAAGGGATGCTAGATGAAAATACCTTGCCCACCACTTTCGCTTCTTCTTCTGGTGACTTCCTTTCTCCCCCTTGCACCCCTGTGAAAACAGGAGGGGCAGTAGTTGTGGGAAGAAGACTGGATATGCGAAATAGTGGAGCAAGTTGCTTGTTAAGTATGGCTTCGAACTGCACAAACTTCTGGGATAAAAATTCTGGAGTAATCAACGGTGACGAAACCGGTTTCGTTGAGATCTCCTTCAACTCCTTTAACAACTTGATCACACCTTCAAAATTTTCACTTACAGACTTGGATATTTGAGTTATTTGAGGACTCAAACCTTCGTATAGCTTGACAAATCGAGTGACAACATCACAAATGATATCAACCTTCTGATTCAAGGACGCATAATCATGTTGAACAGATAGAATTTCCTTTTTCATGTCTTCACGAAGTTCGTGAATTTGGGAGTTAACATCCTCCCTCACTTTCTTGACTTCCTGAACAAAAAGAACATGTCGTTCTTTTATTACGCTTCGCAGATCCTTAACTTCTCCCATAAAATCAGATCTGAGAGTTTTAACATGAAGTTCAGAATTCTGATCTGTGTAATCAACCTTTTCTAAAATATCAGACTCTGAGGCTTTCATCATTCCAGAAACTTTGTTGATTACTCCTGATTCAAACATCTTGAGCATAGAATCAACCTCCAAACTTGAAATAGATGAACCTCCGCCAAGATCAGCTTGGGATTGAATGATGGAGTTCAACTTTTGATTAAGAATTTTGTATTGCTTCATTGTCATTAACATATGATCAGGAAATTCTTCTTCTTCATCATGAAACTCTAGGTCTTCGAATGTTCCACCAAACCCTTCATTATCACTTTCAGTGGGTGAAGATGGTTTGGGTGTATCAGTGGATTGAGAGGAAAAAATGGAAGTAATTGGTTGATTGATGATATGTTCAAAGGTTGGTGAAACAGTGGTTGATGTGAGAGGAAAAAATGGAAGTAATTGGTTGTCTTTTTGAAATGTTGTTTTCCTTCGAAAATTTGTCAATTTGATCTTTAAATTCCTTAGAGTTTAATTTGACAACTTTTT
The DNA here is from genome assembly GCF_052849685.1 of Lactuca virosa. Lineage (NCBI taxonomy): Eukaryota > Viridiplantae > Streptophyta > Magnoliopsida > Asterales > Asteraceae > Lactuca > Lactuca virosa. Next base: position 166,879,649 of record NC_136426.1, on the reverse strand, counting down.
CATTTTCCTTTTCAACACGAATTACTTTCTCTTTTTCAACTTTTGATTTTTCAACCCATTGTTTTTGTGGTTTTTGTCGTTGAAAAATATATGAATTCTTTGTTAAGTTGTTTTCAACTGTGTTTTGATTTGCGAAAAAACCTTCCACAGTTGTTTTTGAATTATCCTCCTCAACCATCTTCTTGAACTCTGGTTTGATATTCTCAACATTTCCGGTAGTTACGAAAACTTGATTTGGAAAAATGACATCATCTGTGCATTTGAAATTTGGAAAAACCACCATGTTTGTTTCAAGATAATGTTCACCTTTTTCATTCATCACTTTTTCGAACTTTTGTGTATCACCATACACTTGGTCAACAACTATTCGTGGAATTACTTCTTTCTTTGAAGATTTCTTTTCTTTCGAAACATTCTCTACATCTTCATCATCACTATCATCAGTTTGGTAATCTTTGAGATCCACAAAGTTCATTTCACTAACTTTCGAAGTTGAGGGAATATCAGTTTCTTTCTCAACTATCAAATCCTTAACTTTTTCTTTCCCTTTAGAATTCGAAGCAACATTAACAATAGACAACTGAGAACAATCAACATCTTCAAGCTCACTAATTTCACTAATATTGTCAGAATTATCTTCAATATCAGCAAAATTAGATTGAGAATCAGATGATGAATTCTCAGTCTTTTTCAAAATGTGAATTTGTTCAGATTTAGTCAAAGTATCATTTACAATGTTAACTAAATCATTCGAATCAAGACATTCATCAACTTTGACAATTCCATATCTATACTTGTCATTCAGAACTTTGTCAAAATCAGCTATTTCTTTTTCACAGTCATACGAAATGTTATCCACCTTAGCTCTTTCATAAGCTAAAAATGGCAGCAATTTTCTATGTTGTTCTTTACTGATTTCGCATGAATGATGAAGTTCAGTTAGTTTCCCATATAATCTTTTAGCAGCATTACAGTAAATGTTTCTTTGTGCTAACAACAGTTTATTATCACTAGATAAATTGTCCCTATCAACCATGATATTCGTTATTTGAAGTTCTAGACAATCTATCTTAGTGATTTTCGAATCTAATTTCTTCTGTGTCTCTAGCAATTGCATTGACAGGTTCTTAGCCTCATTGCTAGTAGATACCACAATCGAATCAAAATAAGTAACAATTTCATCAAAAGATACTAATTCAGAATTATAAGCATGTACTGGAATATTAAAAGATTCAAGAATGTTTCGTACATTTGTGGTCATTGGTGATTTGTCAGCAGCTTTTGATACGAAGCATCTTCCATGCACTTCGTATGTTTCCTCCTCTGATTCTTCCTCCATTTTTGCAAACATAGCTCCATGGGTTGGATTTCGCATTTCCTCATCATCTGATCCAGATGACCAGATTTGATAAGTACCATCTTCATCCTCATTCGCACCCTTTGCAACCAGAGACAAATTCTTGGCTTTCGCACGAACCTCCTCCAACTTTTCAGCATAGTACGCCTCATCCTTGACCTTATTCTTTCTCTCATCCTTCTTTCGAAGCATACAGTCATTAGCAAGGTGATTATCACCATTGCAATAATGACAATCAATCCCAGCATCTCCCTTTATCTTCTTCTCAGACTTTCCCTCAACAGGCTTCGAATCTTTCATCTCATCTTTCTTTTTCTCTTCCCCAGCACTTTTACTCAGAAAGTTCCCTTTTGTCTCAGACGACTTTGCCTTCGGATTGAAAGGCTTTTTGAAGAACTTTTTCACACGATTGTTTGAATAGAAGGCAACTTCCTCATCATCTGAGTTCATGATGAACCCTTCATCTTCATCCGAAGCATCTTTCTCAGCATCTTTTTCAGAGATCTTCGAAACCAAAGCTAGTGGACCTCCCAACATAGCCTTCGATTCTTCAGCTATTTCGTTCACTTCGCTTTCATGAGTCTTAAGTTGGTTGTACAAGTCAGTCAATGTTGACGTATCAAAGCTCTGTTGATTCTTCACCATCATGCTCACACTACGCCATTCCTTTCGAAGTCCCATAACAAATATCAGATTGAATTCCATGGCTGATCTGGTGATACCATATCGATTGCATCGATATATCAATTCATTAAGACGATTGAAATAAACTTCAATTGTTTCACCATCTTTCCATCTGAAGTCCTTCAGCTCCACTAAACATTGCTTTACAGAATTAACTTTCGTCTTCTCACTTCCCTGAAATTTTTCCTTGAGATTGTTCCAGATTTCCTTTGCAGTTGTACAACTCCTCACGTAGTTGTAAACAACTGGAGGCAAAGCTCCTCTTAGCTCTCTTACACACCTTTTCTCCAGCTTTTTCAGACGATCAGATTGATTTTCAACTTCAGAGTTTCCAGAGGAAGAACCAATTGGTTGAACATTCGATGGTGGATTAAGATTGCCAGAAATGCAATTCCACAGTTCTTCATCCAATCCATTGAGATAATCCTGCATACGATCAGCCCACTGATCGTAATACTCAGGGATGAGCATAGGAATTTTGGTGGATGATCCTAGAAGATGAGAAAATGAAGTCATGGAATTCAGATTGAATGACGCCATTGTTGTACGGAATAGATCCTTGAGAATTTTTGAAGAAACTTTGAGAATTTGACAACAAACTGTATGATTCAAATCACAATCACTCTTAGAACACTCGATTCAATGAATTAAGTGCCTAATCGAATCACAAACTTAGATCTAAACAATTTTTCACTTTCAAAAAGTGCGGAAACTTTTGAATCAAAAAGTTGACTCAAAAACCTTTTGAACAAAGTGAAAATCAGATCAGAGATATGATTCCTGCTCTGATACCAATTGATGAGACAATGAATCAAGTATTGAACGAATTAGAGTGTAAATTCATAGTAGAATTGAAAGATTTGAACACCGATGTAAATATGATCTGTTTGGCTCTATTACGCTTTTGCAAATTTTACGGAGTACAATGAATATTCTGTAAAGACTTCGTTACTAAGACACTAGTAACCACTCCTATTTATAGAAGAGAAAAGCATACAAAAAATATACTAAGGACTAAACATGAAGCTTCGAATATTATGCCCTAGTAAAATACATTACAAAAATGTTCGAAGACCCTAAATAAAAACTTCGACTATTACAACATTTCGACCCTAACAGGTGTATATGAAGTTGCTCAACCGACAACAGAGAAACGGGAAGTGGATAATGTTCAAGAAGCTACGCCTCCTACCTCTGAACAGATGGCCAATATTCCAATTGATAATGTTCAAGAAGCTACGCCATCTGTTTGTGATCCGCTTGTGACACATATCTCTCAACCTCCATTGAAGAGAAGAAGACATGATCCAAGGCCGGGGGTACTAATTCGGGAACAGACCTCACCGCTTCAGCCTGCAATCACAACACAAGACTCTACGCCAATTATTCAGACTCAAGAAGGACCTAGCAATGTATTTGAAATCGGGAGTTCTTCAGCTCCTGGAGGTTCCTCCCTCCCAATGCCTGATCATGACATCGCTTCTGAGAGACTTGCACATGCCTTGGCAGCACAAGAAGCAATAGGGCTTCCTCCTCGCGGAAAATGCATATCAATCGAGGAAGGTAACAGAGAGGGAGTCGAGCCATCCAATGCAGAGGTCAAGGTCGAGATAGGAGTGTTAAAGCAGATATTAATTGAAAAAGATCTCTTGATAGGTAAACTCGACGTTCGACGTTCTGATGTTGAAGCAGACAACAAAACCAAGTCAAAGCAGATAACAGATCTCCAGACTCACCTTGGAGCTTTAACTGCATGCTATTATGACTTGAAGACTAAACTTTTTGAAGAATTTGGTGATAAATTCAAGTCGTCAGTGGAACAGCCTGGAATCACTGAAGGTCTTTCCAGTGTCCCTATCCAACCCTCTCAAAATGACAACCCTGTGGATCCTCCACCTCCCTGAACCACACAAATTGTCGATCGATTCGAAACTGAAACTGAAAATGCCAACACTCGAATTACTATCAAGCAAGCTAAGAGAAAAGTTACTGCTGAGAAGAAAGAAGGATGGCTGTTTAGGAAGAACTCCGATGAGAATCGAAGTGCAGACCAGCATCAACTCTCAGTGACTGATCTTGAAAAACGGAGGTTTGGTGACAAGTTTGGCAATCGATCGGGAATTAAGATGTGGGGATATATGATGACTTAAAACTTTGGTTGGGGAATAGGAACTTTGGCGCTCCTGAATACTACAAGAGTAATCACGACTTTTGTTCTTGGACGAAAGTCGATCTTACGGAACTCTCAAATGCTCCATTCCACAATCCCTCCAAGGACCCTCAGGCTTTCAATTTAAAATTCTTTTTGAAGCGACAGGTCAAAGAAAATTTTTCTGGAATGAAGCCAGCTAACTCTATGATTAGAAGAGATTCGGAGGTGCTCGATCCCAAAACAAACATTGTAAGTCCCAAATCTGCTTAAGTATCAATCAGATCCGTTTGATGGTGCGGAATCCCAATCAAACGGATGATGCCAGATCAAAATAGAAGAGAAGGAGAAGAAGAATAATATGACTCTTGTATGATTTGATTAGAATGAAGTTCCCTTATACAAGGTTCACATACTAACACACTTAAGCTCGTTTCTCTCTCTCTCTCTTGGTCGTACAGTCTCGCTTATACTCTGACACCTACTAACACTATATATAGGTAACAGAGGCTGCAAACACGTTTACAACCGTAAACGCGTTTACAAATGTAAACATGTTTACAAACGTAAATGAGTTTACAACCGTAAACACGTTTACAACCGTAAACCCAAGAAATTACACTTTGCACCTTGCTAAAGACGTTAGTGGAGTGTGTGTGGTTAACCGACACACTAACTTGGACTTAACAAGGGTGACAAAGGGTGGCTTAAGGTTTATCATAGATCAGTGGATCGTGTGTGGTTAACCGGCACATCGATTAGGTGATAAAATTAAGAGTACCAAGTTAATTTCCATGGTTATTCACACCTTGTTCGTGATCCTCGGTTTCCCAACACAAACTTGAAGGGCATAATCGAGATTTAAACATGCCATTGAATTGTTCAATGAATCTCAAAAGATCTAGGAGTTTCAATCCAATTAAAACCTAATAATATGTTTCACTTTTCATGGTGGAAATTGGTAAATCATCATTTACCTACCTTCAAATATTTTGTAGCTTGGATTACGACATCCCTCTTCCAAGTTGTAAAATATTGTGTTGGGTCCTAGCCTTAATATTTAATTTGGGTGTCTTATTAAGGATTCTGTATCTAATCTAAAATTGTCTTTCTTTTCAGATGTCTTCGAACAATACTACTTCTGTCTCAAACCCTACTGGCTCCTTTTCTCTCATTAATCTTTGTGGGAGTGTCATCTTTGATGGGCCTAATTTCAATGATTGGATTAGGAACATAAGGATGGTCACTCGCTATGAAGACAAGGAGTATGTCCTTGATAAGGAGCTAAAGGTTATTGATGAGTCTTCTGCTACTCCAGAGGAGATTGTTGAGTTTACTATCCATGAGAAGGATGCCACTAAGGTATCTTGTATCATGTTGGCTACCATGACAGCAGAACTCCAGAAATCCTATGAAAATTTCTACCCTTATGAGATGCACCAGGACCTGATGGAAAGATACCATCAGAGTGCTCGTCATGAAAGGTATGAAATCATCACCTCCATGATAACAACAAAAATGAAGGAGGGAGAGTCTATCATGGGCCAGTTACATAAAATGCAAAGATTCGTGGACCGTTTGCTAAAGTTAAATGTGAAATTTGATGAGGAGTTAGCAATAGATAATATTCTACACTCCTTACCCTCCTGTTATGATCAGTTCCGCATGGCTTATCATATTAAAAAGGAGGAGGTCACACTTAGCAAACTTCAAGGACTCTTGAGGACTGCTGAAAGTAGTCTCAAAGGTAAGAATGTTGTTACTACTCCTACCGTCGCCCCTGTTCTGGAAATCGCGCAAGGTAAAGGGAAAAAGAGGAAGACCCCTTCGAAGGGTAACAAGGGAAAGTCTCTTGATGGCTCCTCTTCGAGTGGAACCAAAGGTGGTTCAGCCACTCCCTCTTCCAACACGAAGGATGCACAATGCTTCTACTGTCAGGAAAAAGGGCACTGGAAGCAAAGTTGCCCCAAGTACTTGCAGGATGTTAAGGATGGGAAAGTGAAACCCACCCATGCAGGTATTTACACTATATTGTCTATTAACTCACCACATACTAACTCTTGGGTCCTTGATACAGGGTGTGGAATTCACATTTGTTCTGATTTGCAGGGCCTAAGATGAAGTGAGGATGTGGAGCACGAGAAGATAAACTTGATCATGGGGAATAGGAATGCTTCACCTGTCACCAATATTGAAGTTTATTATTTATTGCTTAGTAGTGGGTTAATATTAGATTTGAATAAATGCTGTTACTCGTCTGAAATGGCGAGAAATGTTATTTCTTTTCATGGTTTGTACAAACAAGTATTTACTTTTTCATTTGATAATGAATGTGGTGGTATTAATTCTTTTTATAATGATGTTCTTTATTTTAAAGCATTACCTTGTAATGGTGTATATGAAACTGTGTCGGTTGTAGACAACTTAGGAAATAATGTTTTGCATATTGATTCTTCCACTAGTTTGGATAAGGCATCCTTGTGGCATTGTCGTCTTGGACATGTCAACAAGAAGCGCATAGGCCAACTCCAAAATGCTGGAGTCTTGGAGTCATTTGACTTAAATTCAGATGATAGTTGCGAATCTTGTTTACTTGGAAAAATGACTAAGTCACCCTTCACTGGTACTTGTGCTAGGGGTGATGGTTTGTTGGACCTCATACACACTGATGTGTGTGGACCCTTCAGAACCGCCACAAAGGATACTAACCGCTTCTATGTGACTTTTACTGATGATTATAGTAGATATGGCTATGTCTACTTAATCAAGCATAAGTCAGAAACTTTTGAGAAATCCAAAGAGTTTAAACAGGAAGTGGAGAATTAGTTGGGCAGGAAGATAAAGATGCTCCGATTCGATCTAGGTAGTGAGTATCTTAGTATCGAGTTCCTTGAATATCTTAAAGAATGTGGAATTGTTTAACAATAGCACCTCCTAGGACACCACAGCTGAATTGTGTGGCTGAGAGGCGCAATTGAACCTTGTTAGACATGGTTCGTTCCATGATGAGTCGAGCTTCGTTACCAATCTCATTATGGGGGTATGCCTTAGAGACTGTCGCCCATATCCTTAATTTAGTCCCTACCAAGAAGGTTGCCAAAAAACCTCACGATATGTGGACCGGGAAAGTTCCCACTTTAGACCACATCAAGATTTGGGGTCGCGAGGCTTTCGTGAAACGTGAAACTCACGAAAAGCTCGAACCTCGAAGTGAGCGGTGTATTTTCATTGGCTACCCACAAAAATATTTTGTGTTTTACTTGTATCCCCCCATAAAACAATAGTAAAATCGTGAAAACGTAGGGGTATGAACTCACCTTGAGTGTGATTGCGGTTAGAATCTTACTATAAACGGTGAGCGGTTCGTCGTTGACAGGCTCGGGATGGGAAACGGCCTTCGTAAACGAGAGAGAATGAAAGGAGAATGTGTAAGGAATGAATGAGCTTTGATCGCTATTCATAGGTTGTTTTGGGCCAATCCACGTCGTGGCATAAATATGGCCACGCCGTGGACTTCCATGAGTCACCCCGTAGCTTTAACATGTGTTTTCTGGCCCCGATTAGTGTCCCTGACAAGTTCCACGCCGTAGACCTTATTTCCATGTCGTGGAGCATGGTTGATTAGGGTTTCTGCCACGTGTCATGCTCTTAGACTGCTACATCTTCGGAAGGTCATAACTTTTGCATACGACCTCCATTATTGACGTTCTTTATATTGACGCGTAGGGTGGAGACGTAGTCTACAACTTTATTTTATATCACTAAGGCTAAAAAGTATTTATCTTATACTCACGTTTTACGATTACCGGTGTCGTGCCAGTTTTGTCGCGAAACTTCGACAGGTCATAACTTCTTCGTTATAACTCGAATTTCAGCGTTCTTTATATGTACGAAAACCTTGTGAAATATACTAAAACTTAATTAAGATTATATATTGAAAATAATACTCTATCAAAAAGTCATTTTTGACGCTTATCGTCTCTGAATTGAATAGCCCAAATCTGCGGGCGCTACACATCATGACAATCATAGTTCTATTGCATCAAGTTACGTTGTGAAATCAATGGTACATGGGTGAAGTTTAGACCTAGTTTGATGTAGAATTTTTTTTTCAAGTTGTGACGACTACTATGAATATTATGGGGGATTTGAATAATGATCGAGTTCAAGATAAAGCTTCATAGATACTTGGCTATAGTCACATCAAAAGCATCATAGGCTGTTATTTTGCTCATCTAGAATTAACAGATTTCGAGTTCGTTACCTCTTTCAAAAAAAATCCAAAAGTTCCTAAGTCATTGTTGGAAGGGAAATTGAATATTTATGATTTTGAAGATGGTGAAATCATCAATCAACCTCAAGGTGTTGTCTTTCAAGGAAAGAACATGAAGGGAGGAAAAAGAAATACTTCTTCCATACTTATGATAAAGAAAGATATTCAAATCAAAATCTTTCCAGTGCCCTACTCTGTATCAACAACTGCAAGAAAAATTCAAATGAAGATAGAGCGAAGATAAAGGAAGATTATGATTTGGTACATGAAGATGAGAAGAGTTTTGTTTAATCTGATAAAGACGCTAACCACAGTGTGGAGATTCGATATTGACTACAAATGCACAAATTGCAGAGTCAAATATATAGTGATATATCGAAGTCTTAGGTAGTAGTCTTAGTGTCGAATAGTTTGTCAATATTAAAGGTCTTAATGACTTCGATACTGTACGTATTTCATCAAGCGTATATGTATTTTCACTGTAACTGTCAAAGTCCTGATATACGTTTTGTATCTTGCAAGTACATTATAAATAGTTTAGGTACATGAGTCATTTGTAAATTTTGCAACTTGTTCATTGAGCTTTCTCTCTCACAAATGTACTTGTACTACCTCTGGGTAATATGAGCTGGATCAAGATATTATTTACATCTCTTGTTCATATTAACTCTGATTTCATATACGATTGATTAAACATCCTTTCATCAATTTAAACCTACTCACCAACACCCTTTTAAAAATCAAATCTGGACACCGAAGCACGGTGGCTTCAGAGACTTGGTCATGAAGGAAGCGCACAACACTCGATACTCCGTCCACCCAGGTTCAGATAAGATGTATCTGGATCTCAAAAAGTCATACTGGTGGCCTAACATGAAAGTAGAGATTGCTACCTTCGTGAGTAAATGCCTTACTTGCGCCAAGGTCAAGGTCGAATACCAGAAACCATCAGGACTACTCCAACAACCGAAGATACCTGAGTGGAAGTGGGAGCGGATCACTATGGACTTCATAACCAAGCTACCCAAGACAACGGGTGGACTTGATACCATATGGGTCATCGTCGATAGATTGACCAAGTTCGCACACTTCCTACCCATCAAAGAAACCGACAAAATGGAGAAGCTCACGAGAACCTACATTAGGGAGATCGTACGACTGCATGGTGTTCCTATATCCATTATCTCTGACAGAGAGAGTAGATTCACTTCGAGGTTCTGGCAGTCGCTACAAAGCTCCTTAGGAACGAGGCTGGACATGAGTACAACCTACCATCCACAGACCGACGGGCAAAGTGAGAGGACTATCCAAACTTTGGAAGATATGCTGCGAGCCTGTGTGATCGACTTTGGTAAGGTGTAGGATACCCACTTACCCCTTGTCGAGTTTTCCTACAACAACAGTTATCACGCGAGCATCAAGGCTGCTCCATTTGAAGCCCTCTACGGCCGGAAGTGCAGATCCCCTCTGTGCTGGGCTGAGGTGGGTGACACTCAATTAGCTAAAGGATGAGTTCCTGACAGCACTCTCATGGGTCCGGAAATCATTCGGGAAACGACAGAAAAGATCGTTCAGATTCGCGAATGATTGAAAGCCTCCAGAGACCGGCAGAAAAGCTACGCGGACAAACGAAGGAAACCTTTGGAGTTCCAGGTGGGAGACCGAGTCCTTTTAAAAGTCTCACCCTGGAAAGGCTTGATACGTTTCGGAAAACGTGGAAAGTTGAATCTGAGATACATAGGGACTTTCGAGATTCTCGCTAGAATCGGCCCCGTAGCTTACAAACTCAGTCTACCCCGCGAGCTTAGTAACGTACATCATACCTTCCACGTCTCGAACTTGAAAAAGTGCCTATCCGACGAGACTCTTGTAATCCCACTCGACGAGATCAAGATCAACGAGAGCCTCAACTTCGTGGAAGAACCTGTGGAGATTATGGACGGAGAGGTCAAACGAACGAAACAAAGCCACATCCCAACCGTGAAGGTTCGCTGGAACGCCAAGCGAGGACCGGAATTCACATGGGAGCGCGAGGATCAAATGAAACTTAAATATCCTCATCTTTTTGCTTAGTTATGTTGTAATAACATAGCTGCTTGAACTCTAATTTCGGGACGAAATTCCCTCTAACGGGGGGATGATGTGACAACCTAAAACTTTCATTTGTATAATTTCCACATCCAAACACTTCAAAAATTAGTCAAAAACATTTCAGTACATTTTTGGCCGGATTTAAGCCCGTCTGGGTGTTTTATTTTAATTTCGTCAAACGATTTAATAAAAAGGGAGTGTCGTTATGAGTGAGGTGTAACGAACAAAACAATCAACTCATTTACTAGGAGTTTACGGCCAAACAAGTGGTGTTTGGGCCGTAAACACCATTTTCCCAAGACTCATGCATATAGCATGAGTTTACACATCTTTTCCTCATTCTCCACTTCCCACCTCAAGAACACAAGGCTTTTCTCTCAAGTATCATAAGTCCATTCTTCCAAATCCGCCAAAAGTGTAAGTTTTCCTTCCTAAATTCATTCATACAACACTTAATCTAGTGTTTATACATCATTTCATCCATGGATTCTTGGTTTTTACATAGATCTTCAAGTATTCTTCAAAACACCAAGAACACCAAGAACACACACTAGTGTTCTTGGGTCCTAAACACTCTTACAAGCTTCCTATAAGTAAGTATACTCTTCCTAACTAGTTATTTGCTTAGTGTGCTTACAAATCAATGGAATGAACACCAAAAATCCCCAAGAACATGTGTTTACGGTTTGGGGATCTCCCAAAACCGTAAACACCCCCAAAGGGTGTTTTGATGCCCCTAACACCTTCTAATGCTTGGATAAGAGGCTAAGAACTTACATGCATGAACTAAGAACCACAAAACACGAAAAGAATGAAGTGGCCAAGGGTTTACGGCCGTAAACTCTAGGGTTTACGACCGTAAACTCCCAAGGAGTGGTCCAAGGACCGTAAACTCCAAGGGAGTGCCATTTCGAACTCCAACCACTTCCTAAGCCTTTGATTCAACCCTAGGACACTTCTTTGTGAAACATGAGACCTTGAAACACCCAAATGCACCATTCCCATGATTTTACGGCCGTAAACTCATGGGGGGAATGGTCCATCAACCGTAAACACATATAGGGTGATCATTTGAAGTGTAAACTCCATAGTGAGGTCATACACCCCTTAGAAGCAACCCTTATCACTCCTAGCACTTGAAACAAAGTGTTTTCATGCATTAGAGTGTCTTTACTTACTTAATTAGTGATTAATTAACTAATTAGATACATTTATGTATCACTACATGTTACATAGGATCCGTGTGTGGGTTCAAGTCCTCACTTGACACCTAGCATCCTACCCGGCACTTCCATCAAATCCACTCACTACAGGTGAGTTCATACCCCTTAATTAACCTTTTAAATGTTTTTAAATGCTTTTATGGGGGGGGGGGGGGAATACAAGTTGAATCAAACAGGTTATAGTATCAATCACATGTGATTTATAACCTGCAACCAAAAGGATTTTCTATATTTTCAACTGCTTTGCCAACAAAACTGCTTCAAATGTTTATCAAACTCATTTTCGTATTAAATTGTTATAAAACTATTTCCAAACTCTTTTAAACTTCGTTTATTCCCAAACCATATCTACACCAATATATATATATATATATATATATATATATATATATATATATATATATATATATATATATATATATATATATATATAAGTTAGACTTGAAGGACTTAGGACTAATAGCTCACCTTACTTCTTGTTCTTGTTTGATTGTGGGCTCAGGGTATTTTGTTATTTGTCCGACTGTCATTGAATTCTTAGTTATATATCATCTATATTTGTGTTAGATATAAAAGTCTTCATTTCAGTTCAGTGCCTTTGTGTATTATAGGCATGCAACCAACATTACTATTTAACTATAATACGTATAGTTAAGGATTACTACTCATTACTACTATGGCCATGACAACTACCAGAGTCAGCACAGTTATGAGTCAATACATGCTAAAAACTATACAAAGAGAATACTGAATACTATACAAAGAGAATACTAAATACTATACAAAGAGAATACTATATACTATACAAGAGAACACTCTATGCATTATACCAGAAAGTACATTATACGATATACGAGAGAATATACTAAAATAGAATGTGACATACTACATCTCGATACGACACTTCATTGTGCTATCACCGTGTAACCAGAGTCTCCTGGAGGGAGAGTTGGCATTATGTGTATAGATCTATACGGGACAGACATTCCCACATCGTGACTGCTAGCTACAGTCCGAGCCGACTAGGCCCAGGGGTGACAAAATGTCACCATACTACGTGTGACCTGGAGGGTTATCAGTTATTCGATCGTCAATCAGCATGGTTACATACGAGTTCACATTCTGACCTTTAATTAATACATTAAGAATTAAAGGCAAAACAGACTCCCTGAGGTGTATTGTATATTTAATATCACCTGGAGTCTGCATTTTTATTACATTAGCCGGCAGTGATACTGCTGGGGTAAAAACTATTTTCTCAAGTACTTTACATGAACAAAGTTTAAAACTATATTTTCATACTGATAGTTTTACTGGGAAAACTTTTACATTTTAAGGGATCAAACGTACAAACAACCGGGTCTTGGTAGAAGACTACTTTTACTGGAAAACATAGGGTTTTCTAGGGAGCATACTATTTTCCTACGTTGAGATCAATTATTATACTACATGGTTGTAAACATTTTATACAAGCAATGACACTAAATACTTATGAACTCACCAGCTTTATGCTGATAAACTCTTTCAAAATAACTTGTATTCTCAGGTCATCAGTAGACAGGTACAGATGCAACTTTTGAGAAGATGGACCATATGCAAGACCCATCTTTTATTTTGATTATACTTTTGGTGTCTAACAAACTGTAAAAAACACGCTTGTAGTACAAATTTTATATTAGTGCAATGGATGTTGTTGCTTGTCTTTACTATTATGGATTGTTATGATACTGTACATGACGTCCTCCACCCTAGAACGTATTCCGCCATTCTCGGTTTTGGGGTGTGACAGATTGGTATCAGAGCATTGTTTATAGTGAATCAAGTATATCAACCCATAAAAGATATACGAACTATAAACACATCGGGATTAAAACACTCTGACCAAGAATATATACTTTTAAATAATAAAATATTTAACTAAGTATATATATACATCCATTCATACAAAGGGTCAGTATCATACTAGAACAGAACAAAAGTATTAAGATTGTTGAACAACACAATTAGGCTTAGAGACATATAGTCAAATCTGGGTAGATGTAGCCTGATCAACTACATTTTCCTAGGAGTGACTAGCATGTGCTTAAGAAAGATTGTGGTGTTGCAACAAGTCTAAAAACTTACCAACACTACTACAAGAGCATTAGAACAAGAATACTATAGGAGTATTCTGCATTACTATGAATTACATATGTGAGAACTAAAAAGGTCTTTACTAGTAGGGCGATAGTTGCTAAGTGGATACGCTAAGGTTACATTCAACTAGGACGCTATAGACTCAGAATCTGTGACCTTTGCTTTACTTCCTGTTCCTTGTTTGGTTGTGGATTTAGAGTTAGGGTCACTTATTCGAAGGTCTATCTCGCCTTAATTACATGTAATTAGTATGCAGTATGCAAGTATCGAAGTAATTGGTAAAGATCATCTTATAAGTATCTTAGATTAGTACGCCTATTAACTATTCTTTCCCTATTCTCGCATAGATAGTATGGCTGGCTTCCACCTTCTCGGCGACCCGTATTATCCGAACCAAGGCATTGGAGGATAGCTTGATGAAGAACCATGTAACACCGTAATTTTTCAAACAGATTTTTCATTTTAAAATCGCATACTTTTCATAACATATTATATAGAAATCTCGTTTATTCAAATTACAAAGCACAACTCCATTAATAATCCAGGATCCTCAAAACATAACTCTTTCTCTGGTGTGTACAATCAAGCCGATGCCGTCCCGCGTTCCTAAGAAAACCTGAAACACATAACACATAACACGGTAAGCACAAAGCTTAGTGAGTTCCCCAAAATACCACATACAACACCTATTAGCCACTCGAGGCTATAACTCTGTTGACCCTCTGGTCAATGTGTCTCAGTGGGACCCTCCAGTCCCATAACTCTGTGGGCCCTCTGGCCCTAACTCTGTGGACCTTTCGTTCCTAACTCTGTAAACTCTGTAACATACATAGCATAAATCACATAGAAATCACATCATGCAAAAGCATACAAAATACTCTGTCACATAACTCTAATTACCACTCTAGGTAAAGTATAGTGAGAAGACTCACCTCGGATAAAGAACAGCTCCTATAATCACTGCTGCTACGCACCAGACTCTAACTCTATGCCAAACCCACAATAATCTCAATTAGGAGCTAAGTGCAACCTCTCACTTATTGGGTCTAAAGATAGACCACCTATCCGCCCATTAATGCCCTAAGTCCATTGGGCCCACCAAGGCCCAATAATAAATGGGCCCTCACGCGGCCCAAATCCCAACCAAAAAGGCAAGTCCAAACCAAAGGCCCAAAGTACATACATACACTTGTCTACTCCAAGACTCTATTACATGAGGTCCAAACTCCTGGCCCAACACTCAAGGCCCAACAAAATGCTTAGCCCAAAAACCCCCAGAACGAGTTACGCGGGGCGTACCCCCCTGGTACGCTCGGCGTACCCAAACACTCAAGGAACTGATCGGGGACCTCAACCAAGTACGCGGGGCGTACTGGAATTACGCGGCGCGTACCATCAGGCTGGCTTAATCCATTTTCCGGGTCTTAACCCGTTAAGACCTTAGCTCAACTCTTGGATTTGGACTTCCTAACATCTCTTACTCCATAAAGTTAACAACTTTAAGCCTTTGCATGGCTGCTAAGGCCACAACACATGAAAACTCTTGCTTTCTTAACCCAAAGTGCTCATAACTCATGCATGGGTAGATTCACACGATCAAGGCCTTATTTTTATGGTTCTCCACCACAAGAAACACTTAAAAGGACAGGTTATTAAGCTCTGGAGTGCATCAACTCATAAAGCCTCAAGCTTGGGACCAAAAACCCTAAAATTGGTCCAAGAAGCACACAACCATAACAACAAGGAAAGTTCTGAGCTTTTTACCTCCAAGTGAAGCTTCTCCCTCTGTAGAACTCAGATCCAAGCTTGCACTCCAACTTCTAGCCTTCACAAGAATCTCATTTTCTTCTTTACTAACACACAAAGGCACTTTAGCTCCAAAACCACTCATACAAGCTTAGAACGAAGGTAGGCTCTCTTTTAGGGTTTCACTCACTCAAATGGTGGCTGAGGATAAGGCCATAACCTTCTTTATATAGGGCTCAAGTCTAAATTAGGGTTTTGCATCTACGCCGGTTACGCGCAGCATAACTTTAGTACGCCCAATGTACTTTATGGAGTACGCGTTTATTAAAAGTGAATGAGTACGCGCAGCGTACTCTTCAGTACGCCCATCGTACTCCTTTGCAACATTTCCATATAGGGACTTCTCTTGACAATTTAGAGAAGAGGAAGGGTTAAACAGATATACCCAAATTCCCGGATGTTACAAGCCAGAAGATGATCACCCAATCCCTTTGGATGATCACCGTGCAGAAGGCTTTTCGGATAGCTGCGACTCCGAACCAGAAGTCAACAACCTACCCCCAGTAGCTCCAAACCCCAACCCCCGTCCGACATTTCAAGGTCCCACTCCCATGTGGGCAACAACCTTGAATCGATGGAGTAATCAACAGGGTCAGCCTTTACCTTTCAACGGAGACCGAAGCTTTTACAACATAAGCGAGGGAGGTTCAGCTGACCGAGTCTTGCCCATCATGGTCCGTAGGATTGCTAGGAACGTCGAACAAAGTCATGCAGCCATCGGCAGAGTTGTGAAAATTAACGCCAACTCTAACCTTAACGCTGTCCGTATCCGCCAACTTGAAGAAGCTATGGATAGGAATAGGAGGACCAATGAGGCTCTGCATCAACAACTAGCTGCATCCCGAGCTGAAGTCATGGAACTCCGAGTGCATCAGAGGGCGCATGAGCGACAACTTCAGGAAGTTGTACGCCAACTGGCAGGTCTTAGGGTTCGCCCAAGGGTTACCCGTTGCCAGTAGGAGATGTCAACTCATCCTTCTCTTTTGATTAAGGAATAGCCTTTTATTTTCTATGCTCGGTAGAGCGCTTGTCTGTAAACATTCCTAACTTTGAAAATACTCTAACTAGGCTTCTAAATTGCCAACATTTTCCCTTATGGTTTGATGTAAGACCTATTGTTAGGTCATTTTCCCGAACTCATTTTACATCATTAATACCAGTAACATTGGCAGTTGACTACTATATGGGAAAATCTATACTCTTATGTTTCCCTACTCTATTTGTTATGACTCAATCTGACAGTTGGACTATGGCGATTTAGTCCATGAAACACTCTCATCATACTCACAATCGATTCTTACTATTATCATCATCTCTATCAATTTTCAGTAAAAGATGCCGCCTCGTCCTCGTCCGACCAGGGGCATACCTGCAACTCAAACTCCACCACCATCACCTCCTCCTCCGCAGTTCAATCCGGTGATGTTTCAAGCAGCTGTAACCGTAGCTGTGACCGCCGTCATGGCTCAAGTAAACTCTGGTGGTGTTAATGGAACGGGGACTGGCATAAACTCCAGCCAAGGTGAAATCCATCCGCGTGCGCGGGAGTGCACCTATAAAGATCTCATCAGCTGCAAACCTACATACTTCAACGGAACCGGAGGGATCCTTGCACTGTCCCAATGGATCGAGAGAACAGAAGCGATCTTCGAGATGTGCTCAGGCCCTGAGGGAAGCAAGATAAAGTTTGTTGCTTGCACCTTCACCAAAAGAGCCCTGACGTGGTGGAATGGCCATGTCAAATCACTCTCACTGGTAACAGCTAACGCCATGGGCTGGGACACACTGAAGGACCTTATGACAAGGGAGTACTGCCCGAGGGGCGAAATTCAGAAGCTCGAGGAGGAACTATGCAACCTCAAAATGCAGGGTTCCGACATAGTGGCTTATACAGCCAGGTTCTGCGACCTGGTGGCTCTATGTCCAAACATGGTCCCCACCGAAAACAAAAAGATCGAGAGATAGATCTGGGGTTTGGTGCCCCCGTATCGTGGGAACGTTCTAGCTTCAAACCCTGCAACCTTTGATAGTGCCAAGGAATTGGCCCAAAGGCTGATTGATCATGAAGTTCCTTCTACTCCATCAACAACTACAACCACCACCACAACACCAACCTACGCTACCGACAACAAAAGGAAGCGTGGAGACCGAAGGAGGGGCAAATCAAATCAATCCTCTTCCAAGAACCAACAGACGGTGGCTGTCCATGCTGCCACTAATCCAACTGCCCCTGTACCGGCCAAAACATATGCAGGGAACTTACCTAAGTGCACAAAGTGTTCTTTCCATCATAACAGCCCCTGCCGGGAAATGCACTGCACTAACTGTGACCGGAAGGGCCATACCGCCCGGTTTTGCCGATCACAACCCAAACCCATTTCCCAGGTCCCCAGTACAGGAGTAAGCCAGGCCTGCTACGGCTGTGGCGAGATAGGGCATTTCAAAAGAAACTGCCCGAAGGCTGGGAATGCAGGAGGGACTGGTAGACTACTTGCTATTGGCCACGATGAAGTAGTAGCAGACCCCACAATAGTCACGGGTACGTTCCTTCTCGATAACTCTTATGCTTGTATTCTATTTGATAGTGGGGCAGAAAGAAGCTTCGTAAACCAAAACTTTAAACACCTACTTAAACAATCACCGCAACCACTAAAAGAAACCTTCGTCGTAGAAATGGCTAACGGCAAGACAGAGAGCTCTAACGAAATCTACATAGGTTGTAATCTCGCGCTAGATAATCACTCATTTCCTATCGACCTCATACCAGTAGCAATCAAGAGCTTCGATGTCATTGTGGGCATGGACTGGTTGAGTCTCCATCATACCAATATTCTGTGTTTCGACAAAGCAATCCGTCTGAACCTGCCAAATAACGAAACCTTGTTGATCTACGGAGACAAACCCAGTACGAGCCTTCGTATCATCTCAAGTATTCAAGCCCGGAAATATTTGCGTAAGGAATATCGCGCGTTCCTTGCACACATCGTCGACAAGAGCCAGAAAACAAAAGACCTGAAAGACTTCCCCGTGGTACGTGACTTCCCCGACATATTTCCAGAAGAGCTACCGGCATTATCTCCCCAACGTCAAGTCGAGTTCCGAATCGACTTAATCCCAGGAACCACCCCCGTAGCCAAATCGCCCTATCGTCTAGCGCCTGCTGAGATGCAAGAGCTATCTGGTCAAGGTAACGAACTGCTCAGCAAGAGATTTATAAGACCAAGCTTCTCACCCTGGGGTGCACCGGTCTTGTTCGTGAAAAAGAAGGACGGATCGTTCCGTATGTGCATCGACTATAGGGAACTCAATAAACTAACGGTCAAAAATCGTTACCCTCTTCCTCGTATAGACGATTTATTCGACCAACTGCAAGGGGCGAGTTACTTTTCCAAAATCGATCTGAGGTCCGGGTATCACCAGTTACGAGTACTTGATGAGGATGTTCCGAAAACAGCCTTCTGAACTCGTTACGGGCACTACGAGTTCGTGGTGATACCGTTCGGACTAACCAATGCGCCCGCAGTATTGATGGACTTAATGAATAGGGTGTGCCGTCCTTACTTGGATCAGTTCGTCATCGTCTTCATAGATGACATACTTATCTACCCTCGAAGTGAGGAAGAGCATAACGATCATCTGCGACAAGTCCTGGAAACCTTATGATCGGAGAAGCTATACGCGGAGTTCTCTAAGTGCGACTTTTGGATCCGAAGGGTCAAATTTTTAGGACACGTGGTTAGCGAAGAAGGAATCCACGTGGACCCATCCAAGATTAATGCTATTGAGAGTTGGTCAGCACCGAAGACGCCTACGTAAATTCATCAATTTCTAGGCCTCGCTGGCTACTACCGCAGGTTCATTCAAAACTTCTCTCGAATCGCAAAACCCCTGACTACATTGACCCAGAAAGGCATGGCCTTTAACTGGGAAGAGAAGCAAGAGAAGGTATTCCAAACCCTGAAGCGAGCCTTATGCACCGCACCGATACTGTCCCTCCCCGAAGGGATAGAAGACTTCGTGGTATTCTGCGATGCATCCAACCAGGGGCTCAGTTGTGTTCTGATGCAACGAGGTAAGGTCATCGCCTACGCCTCAAGACAGCTGAAGACACACGAGGTTAACTACACCACATACGACCTCGAGTTAGGAGCGGTTGTATTCGCCCTAAAAATCTGGAGACACTACCTATATGGTACAAAGAGCACCATCTATACCGACTACAAAAGCCTCCAACACATCTTCAACCAAAAAGAGCTCAACATGAGACAACGACGGTGAGTCGAGCTACTCAATGACTACGAATGTGAAATTCGTTATCATCCGGGTAAAGCCAACGTAGTAGCAGACGCCCTAAGTCGGAAAGAATATTCTGGCCGAAGAGTCAAGTCATTAACAATGACTATCCATTCGCATCTATCCGCACAAATTAAGGAAGCTCAGCTCGAAGCTTTGAAACCTGAACATGTAGCGGGAGAATCCCTGCGAGAAATGGATAAGAATCTAGAAGTCAAGGGTGACGGAGCCTTATATCTCATGGACCGGATCTGGACACCGAAGCACGGTGGCTTCAGAGACTTGGTCATGAAGGAAGCGCACAACACTCGATACTCCGTCCACCCAGGTTCAGATAAGATGTATCTGGATCTCAAAAAGTCATACTTGTGGCCTAACATGAAAGCAGAGATTGCTACCTTCGTGAGTAAATGCCTTACTTGCGCCAAGGTCAAGGTCGAATACCAGAAACCATCAGGACTACTCCAACAACTGAAGATACCTGAGTGGAAGTGGGAGCGGATCACTGTGGACTTCATAACCAAGCTACCCAAGACAACGGGTGGACTTGATACCATATGGGTCATCGTCGATAGATTGACCAAGTCCGCACACTTCCTACCCATCAAAGAAACCGACAAAATGGAGAAGCTCACGAGAACCTACATTAGGGAAATTGTACGACTGCATGGTGTTCCTATATCCATTATCTCCGACAGAGAGAGTAGATTCACTTCGAGGTTCTGGCAGTCGCTACAAATCTCCTTAGGAACGAGGCTGGACATGAGTACAGCCTACCATCCACAGACCGACGGGCAAAGTGAGAGGACTATCCAAACTTTGGAAGATATGCTGCGAGCCTGTGTGATCGACTTTGTTAAGGTGTGGGATACCCACTTACCCCTTGTCGAGTTTTCCTACAACAACAGTTATCACGCGAGCATCAAGTCTGCTCCATTTGAAGCCCTCTACGGCCGGAAGTGCAGATCCCCTCTGTGCTGGGCTGAGGTGGGTGACACTCAATTAGCTAAAGGACGAGTTCCTGACAGCACTCTCACGGGTCCGGAAATCATTCGGGAAACGACAGAGAAGATCGTTCAGATTCGTGAGTGATTGAAAGCCTCCAGAGACCGGCAGAAAAGCTACGCGGACAAACAAAGGAAACCTTTGGAGTTCCAGGTGGGAGACCGAGTCCTTTTAAAAGTCTCACCCTGGAAAGGCTTGATACGTTTTGGAAAACGTGGAAAGCTGAATCCGAAGCTTACAAACTCAGTCTACCCCGCAAGCTTAGTAACGTACATCCTACCTTCCACGTCTCGAACTTGAAAAAGTGCCTAT
Source organism: Lactuca virosa (assembly GCF_052849685.1). Classification (NCBI taxonomy): domain Eukaryota; kingdom Viridiplantae; phylum Streptophyta; class Magnoliopsida; order Asterales; family Asteraceae; genus Lactuca; species Lactuca virosa. The sequence continues at coordinate 166,858,320 of NC_136426.1, read as the reverse complement.
CCGACGAGACTCTTTTAATCCCACTCGACGAGATCAAGATCAACGAGAGCCTCAACTTCGTGGAAGAACCTGTGGAGATTATGGACTGAGAGGTCAAACGAACGAAACAAAGCCGCATCCCAACCGTGAAGGTTCGCTGGAACGCCAAGCGAAGACCGGAATTCACATGGGAGCGCGAGGATCAAATGAAACTTAAATATCCTCATCTTTTTGCTTAGTTATGTTGTAATAACATAGCTGCTTGAACTCTAATTTCGGGACGAAATTCCCTCTAACGGGGGGATGATGTGACAACCCGAAATTTTCATTTGTATAATTTCCACAGCCAAACACTTCAAAAATTAGTCAAAAACATTTCAGTACATTTTTGGCTGGATTTAAGCCCGTCTGGGTGTTTTATTTTAATTTCGTCAAACGATTTAATAAAAAGGAAGTGTCGTTATGAGTGAGGTGTAACGAACAAAACAATCAACTCATTTACTAGGAGTTTACGGCCAAACAAGTGGTGTTTGGGCCGTAAACACCATTTTCCCAAGACTCATGCATATAGCATGAGTTTACACATCTTTTCCTCATTCTCCACTTCCCACCTCAAGAACACAAGGCTTTTCTCTCAAGTATCATAAGTCCATTCTTCCAAATCCGCCAAAAGTGTAAGTTTTCCTTCCTAAATTCATTCATACAACACTTAATCTAGTGTTTATACATCATTTCATCCATGGATTCTTGGTTTTTACATAGATCTTCAAATATTCTTCAAAACACCAAGAACACCAAGAACACACACTAGTGTTCTTGGGTCCTGAACACTCTTACAAGCTTCCTATAAGTAAATATACTCTTCCTAACTAGTTATTTGCTTAGTGTGCTTACAAATCCATGGAATGAACACCAAAAATCCCCAAGAACATGTGTTTACAGTTTGGGGATCTCCCAAAACCGTAAACACCCCCAAAGGGTGTTTTGATGCCCCTAACACCTTCTAATGCTTGGATAAGAGGCTAAGAACTTACATGCATGAACTAAGAACCACAAAACACGAAAAGAATGAAGTGGCCAAGGGTTTACGGCCGTAAACTCTAGGGTTTACGACCGTAAACTCCCAAGGAGTGGTCCAAGGACCGTAAAATCCAAGGGAGTGCCATTTCGAACCCTAACCACTTCCTAAGCCTTTGATTCAACCCTATGAGACTTCTTTGTGAAACATGAGACCTTGAAACACCCAAATGCACCATTCCCATGAGTTTACGGCCGTAAACTCATGGGGGGAATGGTCCATCAACCGTAAACACATATAGGGTGATCATTTGAAGGGTAAACTCCATAGTGAGGTCATACACCCCTTAGAAGCAACCCTTAGCACTCCTAGCACTTGAAACAAAGTGTTTTCATGTATTAGAGTGTCTTTACTTACTTAATTAGTGATTAATTAACTAATTAGATACATTTATGTATCACTACATGTTACATAGGATCCGTGTGTGGGTTCAAGTCCTCACTTGACACCTAGCATCCTACCCGACACTTCCATCAAATCCACTCACTATAGGTGAGTTCATACCCCTTAATTAACCTTTTAAATGTTTTTAAATGCTTTTATGGGGCGGAATACAAGTTGAATCAAACAAGTTATAGTATCAATCACATGTGATTTATAACCTGCAACCAAAAGGATTTTCTATATTTTCAACTGCTTTGCCAACAAAACTGCTTCAAATGTTTATCAAACTCATTTTCGTATTAAATTGTTATAAAACTATTTCCAAACTCTTTTAAACTTCTTTTATTCCCAAGCCATATCTACACCAATATATATATATATATATATATATATATATATATATACATATATATATATATATATATATATATATATATATATATATATATATATGTATATATATATATATATGTATATATATATATATGTATATATAAGTAAGACTTGAAGGACTTAGGACTAATAGCTCACCTTACTTCTTGTTCTTGTTTGATTGTGGGCTTAGGGTATTTTGTTATTTGTTCGACTGTCGGTGAATTCTTAGTTATATATCATCTATATTTGTGTTAGATATAAAAGTCTTCATTTCAGTTCAGTGCCTTTGTGTATTATAGGCATGCAACCAACATTACTATTTAACTATAATAGGTATAGTTAAGGATTACTACTCATTACTACTATGGCCATGACAACTACCAGAGTCAGCACAGTTATGAGTCGATACATGCTAAAAACTATACAAAGAGAATACTGAATACTATACAAAGAGAATACTAAATACTATACAAAGATAATACTATATACTATACAAGAGAACACTGTATACATTATACCAGAAAGTACATTATACGATATACGAGAGAATATACTAAAATAGAATGTGACATACTACATCTCGATACGACACTTCATTGTGCTATCACGTGTAACCAGAGTCTCCTGGAGGGAGAGCTGGCATTATGTGTATAGATCTATACGAGACAGACACTCCCACATCCCGACTGCTAGCTACAGTCCGAGCCGACTAGGCCCAGGGGTGACAAAATGTCACCATACTACGTGTGACCTGGAGGGTCATCAGTTATTCGATCGTCAATCAGCATGGTTACATACGAGTTCACATTCGGACCTTTAATTAATACATTAAGAATTAAAGGCAAAACAGACTCCCCGAGGTGTATTGTACATTTAATATCACATGGAGTCTGCATTTTTATTACATTAGCCGGCAGTGATACTGCTGGGGTAAAACACAATTTTCTCAAGTACTTTACATGAACAAAGTTTAAAACTATATTTTCATACTGATAGTTTTACTGGGAAAACTTTTACATTTTAAGGGATCAAACGTACAAACAACCGGGTCTTGGTAGAAGACTACTTTTACTGGAAAACATAGGGTTTTCTAGGAAGCATACTATTTTCCTACGTTGAGATTAATTATTATACTACATGGTTGTAAACATTTTATACAAGCAATGACACCAAATACTTTTGAACTCACCAGCTTTATGCTGATAAACTCTTTCAAAATAACTTGTATTCTCAGGTCATCAGTAGACAGGTACAGATGCAGCTTTTGAGAAGATGGAGCATATGCAAGACCCATCTTTTATTTTGATTATACTTTTGGTGTCTAACAAACTGTACAAAACACGCTTGTAGTACAAATTTTATATTAATGCAATGGATGTTGTTGCTTGTCTTTACTATTATGCATTGTTATGATACTGTACATGACGTCCTCCACCCCAGAACGTATTCCGCCGTTCTCGGTTTTGGGGTGTGACAGCAACCTCTCTGCATTACCTTCACAAAACTTAAAACTTTGAGCTTAAATTTTGTATGATTCACCTCCTTCTTATTTTTAGAGGACTCGAAAACTAAGACCGACATAAATCACTTACTGAATTTCATGTGCTTTGTTCAGGAATGAAGTCACATGCCATTACTGAAGATCGGATAAAGCTAAGAGCATTCCGCTTTTCACTTCAAGACTCAGAGAGAGAATGGTTGTACGAGCTCCCATCCGAGTCGATAATGACATGGACTGAAGACACGATATTGTTCTTCGAAAAATATATTCTAGAAATGCGAGTTTCGATCCTTCGCCAAGAGATCCTTGGTATCACAAGGATGAAGATAAGCTTTTCATTTGTATTTGGAGCGCTTCAATAAGCTACTTCTTCGCTGCCCACAACACAGAATCAACGATTACAACCATATAAATGTTTTTGTGAAAGTCTCACACCTATGGAAAGGCGGCTGATAAATGCTTCAAGTGGCGGAACTTTAGGCAACATGATACCAACAGAAATCCAGGAGCTAATAGAAAAACTTGCCATTGAGTCGAAGCATTCCGAGAACAAAAGATGAGTGGTATGCTGATCGGCCAAGGGGAGTTAAGGAAATAAATTCGTCTCGTTTAGAAGCTCGGATTTCTAAACTGAAAAAAGCTGTTTTACTGATGACGAAACAGAAATGAGTTGTTGCTACGAAAAAATAGTGTTGAATATACGTGAAGAATCACCATCCAACTGATATATGTCCACTACTGTAAGAGGACACAACTGCAGTACAAGTTGTCGGAGCTTATCAAAAAAAATTTCAAAACAATTTTTAGCAACGACAACAATTCAGAATCCACCAGGATTCCAACAGCAGCAAAATTTTCAGCAGCCGGGTTTTCAGTAGAATTTTCAAAATCAACAACAGTTTCAGAATTAGAGTTTTCAGAATCAGTAACAATCTGGAAGTTCCAGTGTGACCTTAGAAGACATAGTAAAAAGCTTATCCACCAACACTCACATGTTCTAGAACGAAACCAAAGCATGTATAAAAAATATAGAACAACAGGTGTTTAAGCTTGCCACCTTTATGAGTCAGCTAAAATCTCAGGGTAAATTACCAACGCAAACTGAAAATAACACGAAGTATAATGTGAGCACGATTAACTTGTGAAGCGGGAAGAGTTATGAAGGCCCAAGCAAACCAGAATAAAAAAGAGAAGAGGCTCAAAATGAAACTAAAGATGTTTTGGGTGAAAAAGAAGTTGAAGGAGATGAAGAGAAAGAAACTACCAAGCCAGCAAAATAAGTTCTGAAAGAGTACAATCCAATCCCACCATTCCCATAGCGAGTAAAAAGCACAAAGCATGAACAAGAGGACGAGGAAATCATGGACACCTTTCGCAAGGTGGAGGCACATATTCCTTTACTAGATATTATTAAACAAATTCCTCGTTATGCTAAATTTCTAAAAGAATTATGTGCTTCAAAGAAAAAGAAAAAAATCAATGAAATGTCATAGCTGGTCAAAATATTTCTTCTATTTTGCAAAAAGGCTTACCTCCAAAGTGCAAGGATCAGTGAATTTTCTCAACTCCTTGTAAATTTGGAAGCTTAAATTTTTCGAAAGCCATGCTTAACTTAGGTGCTTCAGTCAGTGTCCTTCCCTTTTCTGTATTTGAAAAATTAAAACTGGGACATCTAAAAAAGGCTGGGACTATCATTCAGTTGGCTGATCATTCGACTGTGTAAAGAAAACTTAGAAATTCTTTGATACAAATTGTAAAGACAACTTACGAATGCTTTGATACCACTTGTAAAAACAGCTTACAAATGATATGATACCAATTTTAAAGTCCAAAACGAAATGGCATATGCAGAATTAGAATCAGAATCAAGAATAAATCACCTAAACTGCAAGTAATCTGGTCAAAGCTTTTATATATTATATATCAAGAAATGGAACATACAAAGAGCTTTGGTTTTGCTCAACATAACTGATGTTGATACAAAAATAGATTTTTGGAAAGCTTACCTAGAGCACCGGCCTACGAAAAAACGTACCCTCTCACAACTAAGAAGTAACTGCAAAGCAGATCGGGAATGATCATAAATGAAGACTTCTAATCGACTCTGATGATTGTAACCATTCGCAAGTGAATAGTGAAATTCTGATAGCCTCCGAAGATAGGAACAAATCGTAAGTGATCGACAATATTTCGATAGCTTCTGAAGATTGGAACTAATCAGAAGCGAACAGTAATATTCCGATAGCTTCCGAAGATCAAAATAAATGGGGAATGAAGAATAATTATTCTCGCAACTACAAAGACCTTTTCTTCAACTTTCGATTGCTCATCAGTTTCATTATGTAAAATGCTCCCCCAGGACATTTGTATTCGGAGTTGAACTCTCCCCCTAGAAATTTTCATTCAGATTTGAAATCCCCCTAGAAATGATCATGATGAGTTAAATTATCCCCTGCATAAGATCATTAACATTCGAGTCCGGTTCTTGAATAATGAAATTCAGAATTGAATTAAAAACTCCATCATTGAATTGTGTAATAGAATTTTCTTCATTCTCCCCCTCAATCAGATAAGATTGAGAACTTGATGTCTGAAGAATTTCTTTTCTTCATGAATTTCCACATTCTTAATTGCTTCATCGATCAATTTCCTTTAATGGGATTTAAGTTGAGTGGATACATTTCTCATTTTCACTTTGACTTCATAATAACTATCTCATATTGCTTATGAATGATTTCTAATCCCTCTTCATCAAATGATACCTTAATACCAGAACCTACAAAAAGTTGAGAAACACTTACTAGATTGTGTTGCAATTCTTCAACAAAAGCTACTTTTTGTATTATGATTTCTCCATTTGTAATCATGCGATAGCGTTTGATTTCACTAGTTGCATTATTTGTATATTTCACTCTTCCGCCATCTCTTAGACTTATGTATTCTCTTAATCCCGATTTCCTTTCCAGTCATATGATGAGAACAACCACTATCAATGTACCATTCCGAATCAAATTGGTCGTCACACACTACCTACAAAATTAAACCAATTTAGGAACCGTGAGATTTTTGATTTTGAGACTAAAACTGGAAAAATCTTAGTTTTATCAATCCAAATTGATTTCTTAATTATAATATTATCCACCCCTTTTTCCATTTTCAGAAATTGAGTTTTGTCATCACAAAGATTAATTTCAACAAATTGAGATTTTTGTTGAATAAGTTCTTTCATCTTTGGAGCCATCTTTTTAAAAAATTCTTTTTCTTCTTGTTTTAATTTTGTGTCATATGCTTTAAGAATTGCATCTTGATTCAAAACTTCCTTCTTTGACACTTCAACATGTTTTGAATTTACACCTTTGGATTTTCCGCTTTTTTAGTAATAAGAATTTGGTGAAAAATTCGATTTTGATTTTTCGATAAGGTGATGAACTAATATTTCGATTAAAAGACATTTATGTATCAAAAACCTTTTAATTTGTATTATAAGATTGAGAATCAATTTTCTTATCATTAGACGTATTTTTTTTTCTTCCATAATTGTTTCCTTTCAATCTATTTTTTTATATATAACATTCATTGACCTTTTCTTTTCTTGGATTTCTTCAATTGATTTTTATTATTTGCCTTTTATTTTTCTTTGGAGTTGTTTTACACAACGTTGTTCTTTGAAACACAAATTGGAACATCTTTTGTGCCAATTGTTTTAACATCATTATGTGAAACAATCACATTGCTTAAAGGTTTCGAGACATATTTCCCTTTTGGTTTCCGTGAAGTCTTTTCCGAAACACCATTTGTTTCATCACCATTATCAATTGGTGCATACCAAAACTGATCTTCACAACCTTTTGCACTATCAAGATTAGCAATTAATGGCAATTCTGATGTATCATTTTTGTCCAGTCCCTTTTTCACAAAAAACTTGATTAGGTGTTTTCTGAACTTTTGGAAAAACAATTGCTTCCTCTTTCAGATTTTCAAAACTTTTATTCACAACATGATGTTCAATTCGATTGAATCTTCAAAAATCAAATTCTTTTTCGGTTCATTAATATTTTTCACAAAAGAAAAACAATCAATTTCATCTTTAACTGATATTTCACTCATTTCGCTTTCATCAAAATCAGAATCATTCACAAAATTGTGTTTTTCTTCCGATTTCAATGTCTGACATAAAAAGTTATATTTCTCAATTGAATTTTGTTGGATTTATTGTTTGTCTTCTTCTGTTAAAATATTATTTATCATGATTTTAAATTCTTTTGATTTCAAAAATTCATCAATCTTTTTCGTTCCAACTTTGTATGAATCACTTAAACATTCATCAGAAGTAATCATAGATTCACATTTATAATCACTTAAACATTCACTTAAACATTCATCAGAAGAATTCATAAACCTAATTTCTCTTCAATAGATGTTCTTTGTAACTCATTTTTGAGAATTCTACTAAACAAATGATTGAACCCATTGACAGTTTGATCCTTTTTTATCAGCTTGCGCTTTTCATCAGAGTGAAGTTTCTTATCGTCAACAAAAATGACATCAAGTCTCCCTTGATTTTTGACAATTTGTGACAACCCGAAAATTTTATTCTTGTAAAAGTCAAAAGTATCATGTAAAGGTCAAACTGATTTCTTTTATTATCCTTTATGGCTAGATTAATGAGTGTTAAGTATAAAAACCTCTTATGAAAAGATTTGTGTGATTAAGAAGTGAAATCATGTTGAACCAAGAACACCTCGCATCATTCTTCATCCTAGCCGTGAACTCACTTCAGTTTACGGCTGTGAACGAGGCTTCGGCCGTGAACAGTTTTCGGAGCCGTGAATCCTCGGCCGTGAACCCTCGACAGTGAACTTCTCGGATCGTGAACTCCTCCCAATATATATATTGATCGATTTATCCTTCACTTCTGGCCGTGAATTTATCCATTCTCTCTCAAGTATCATCAGCCAAAAACGCTCCTCTCTCCTCTAGACCAAGAGAAACACCTTATTTCCTTGCTTTTCTTGTGAAATCCTATTGGATTCAACTTAGAATCGACTTAGAACTTCAAGTGTTCATCATTATTCAAGCTAGTTGGGCCGTAAACTCAAGAACACAAGCTGTTCTTGGGCTGTGAACACTCAGATGGGCCGTGAACTCAAGATCTTCAAGATCTTTGGGCCGTGAAATCCTTTCAGCCTTCCATTTTCGATTCTAACACTTCTTGTGTAAGTATTCCTTACACCATAGATTGTTTCCTTTACACTTTTGAGGTTAGATTCACTAAATATATGCATATATATATATATATATATATATATATATATATATATATATATATATATATATATATATATATATATATATATATATATATATATATATATATGTCTTAATATGTTAAATAGGACTAGTTTGTGCCACGAGACTTCACTCGTGAAACTTATCATCCTATATCGAATCTTCAGTTGAATCACCCACATAAGGTGAGTTAATACCCCTACATTTTTATGATTTTTAACTGTTTTAAGGGGGGGGGGGGAATACAAGTTGAACACAATTAAAATTGTGTTAATATCTAAAATGCTTTTTGATGTGTGTGAATTGCACTAGTTTAATTCCTAACAAACTGAAATAAAAACAAACACACGCAGGCAGTGTACCTATCGATAGCAGTTTAGTTCAAGCAAGTAGGGTATCGAACACAAGGAACGGTAACAACTAAAATTAATACTAATATTATCTAAATAAAACAATTAATAAAAGAGGGGGGTTTCTATAGTTTTGCAAGACTAGAAACTTAAACAATCAAATTAACACTCAAACAAAGACAATTAACAACTAAGAAGAACAAGAAAGGACAACTAGATTCAATGATAAAAGAGACTTAGGTTCAGATTTGAGTCACTTATTCCTATGGTGGATTTTCTGGCAAGTGCAATGGATCAATATGTCAATGGTTACCGATTCCTAATGTGATTGGGTTCATTTTCACTATTACCAATCCTTTAGTAGACATATTAATTCAAACAATGATCAAGTGATTAAACTAACAAGTTTCCTAGTGTTCAGTTCGTAACAAGTAAGACTTGTAATAATAGCTAATCAAATTTGTTCAATTCAATCAACTCATATGTGGTTGTTCATCACACATGCTCATATATTGATTTATATATTTTCTAGTTAACCCTAGTTTCATGTTCACTATTCCTAGGCATTTAATCTTGTATTCACAAAACTATATGATTCAAGTAATCAAGAAGATGTTCATGCAAATCAATAATGTCACACCCGGCCGTCGGCGGAAACACCGGGCAGTGTAACGTCATTTCTCGTATCATAGTTATCAACTTCCTGAAAACACATGCATTTGAAAATACGTCAACATAAAGTTGGTGAGTTCACAGGTTTTGACTCCATAAAATAATACATTTTCCAAGTTCAAAAGTATAGTTTTGAAAGTATCATTTTGACTCTCCAACGTTTAGTATATATATCCTAGGTATAAAAGTTTACTTACCTAATAAGTAGTTTACCTATAAGTCTCATATACTATGAATATAAGTGTTTGTAATTCCATAAAAACGAAAGTTGCTACGTATAAATCTATTTCAATTCTATACGAGTATGTGTGTTAGGTATAATTATCTACTTAATATACAAGTAGTACCTAGGGTATAAGTAGGGGGAAACTTATACTTAACATTAATACTTGTATACGATAAAGTATAATGTTTCTAACAAGTTGCTACCATGAGTCTGTAACCGATGCTTGACAACAAAACCTCTGACAAAATACAATCATGATTTACCATGAGAAACAATACACTCATGATTTACCATGAGAAATAATACCGCACGCTTCATCGACGCCGAAACAATAACAAATAAAAGGAACGGATCGTCACTCGCTTGTCTTGGGTTGTAATTAACAACCACGAGTGGGGTCGTCAACTCGTATCTTATTCATACACGACTTCCTCGCTCACACGGGATTAACGGTTATAGGTCAGAGGACTTCCACTAAGATCCCCAGTCTTAGTTGATGAATGAGGTAGCTCATGTAGACTTTGACGACGTTCTATAGTCCTAACAACAAAAGCATTTTCGTGTCTAAAACCCTAAGTTATTAGACTATGCTCTTAAACATTACTCCTAACTTCATAACATTTAGGCAGTATAACAGCTATATCTTGTTGTAAAACCAGGTTTTATCTAGACATAAAACCAACAATAACATACAACATACCTGGTTTTATCTTGACATGAAACCAACAATAACAACATACTTATCAATTTCATATAGAACTTCCGAGTATAACTCTGGAACTATATCACACACAAAATATATATAGAATCCTAAGTATAACTTAAGATCTACATTAGTATACTACTATACCAATAACATGCTAACAACTTTACGATAGTTGTATACTTTCAGATACGAAATAACTATATCCCGGTTATTATAACTATCTACGTTGATACTAATATACTATCATATATACATAATAATAACATATATATAATATTTAGCATGCGTTTTCCCCCGAAATATTAGAAAGTGGGGCTGTGAAACTCACCCTAGTAGTGTGATCTATAGAATCTAAGCGGTCAGAGGCTCGTCGTAGTCAGGCTCGGGAAGGAAAACGGCCTTCGGAAACGAGAGAGAGTGAAAGGAAAAGGTGTAAGGAATGAATAAGCTTTGATCGCTATTTATAGGCTGATTTCGGCCCATTCACGTCAAGAACATGATAGGTTTACGTCGTGAGTTATGGCAAGAGTCATCCCGTAGCTTTAATGCGTGTTTTCTAGCCTTGAATAGTGTCCTGCAGCGTCCTCACGTCGTGAGAAAACCTTGCTCACGTCGTGTGATTTTGGGTTATCGTTCCGTAGACTTCTAGCTTCGAAATGTGGCATTTTGACTCCTCACGTCGTGAGTTTTTATGCTCACGTCGTGAGTTCAGTCAAATTAGGGTTTCTGACAGCTGAATCTTCGGAAGGTCGTAACTTTCACATACGAACTTCGTTTTTGACGTTCTTTATATCCACACGTAGGTATTTACGAGCACTACAACTCTCTTTTAGACTCTAATAGCTAATTCTAAGTCAATTTTAAATTTATCTTATTATAGAGATTTCTAGTGTTCGATTTATCATAACTTCTTCACGCGAAGTCAGATTTAGACGTTCTCTATATTTTTGGAATCGTATAGACGTATACTTTGAGTTGTATCATAAAAGTTCATACTTTTATTAGAATTTATCACGAATTACATAGTAAGTTTGTCACTTTACTAGTTTAACAAAATCACATTACATGATTGGCATAGTCACATGTGATTGTTATTGATCTATTTTGACTGGTGTTACAAATAACTTAGTTATTAACAGAAAATATTTATCATCAATACATAAGGATCTTTAACAAGCTTCACAAGATGAATAACCAAATCAATATTAATCCAACCACTCAATGAAACTATTTTTATAAGATTATCTTATCCAAACAGAAGTATAAAGCTTTTAGCTCATATCAACAGCAAGTAATAACCAAAACTCAAAATCTAATGATTCAAACATGGTTCAAAACAAAGATTAAGAAAAGAAGAATAATTAATTGCCTTTGATCTCTTCTAAATTGCCTTCTTAGGTTGAAATCTCGAAAACTAAAGCTTCAAGAACCCTTCTAATCTTCACTAATCGTAGCTAGCCTCCAGAAAGTGTTAGGGTTTCGGGCATAGATGTTATCTATTTATATTTTCCAAAAATCAACCCAACTTATCGAGTTTTTAAGAATAACTCGACGAGTTTTTTCGATAATCCTCGTATGCAACGTGTACGGCAAGGCATCCTTGAATCGAGAATATTCTGACCAACTCGTCGAGTTGAGGGTCAACTCGTCGAGTTTCTTCATATTTCAGCCTTCTTTCAATCTCCAAGCTTCCAATCGCTTAATCCTCGTTCTTTTTCACCCGAGAATGTCTTTTATTGCTGAAATTGAAATATTAAGCTAATTAAGTACCTTTTGTCCATAAAATGATATAAAAACAACATAAAGTATTAAGATAATACATGAATTTTATAACTAAATATGCCCATATCACTTTTAAATGTTTTTAAAGTTTTTAAATTGTTATAATTATCAAAAATTACATATTTATATATGTGTAATTTATATAATTTGGATTCAAAAGATTTAGAATATATAATTTGACCCCATTTCATGTTCCTTGTTTGGTTGTGGGCTTGGAGTAAGTTATATAATCGAAGGTCTAATTACTCATAATTATATAAATATTACATTTATATAAATATAAAAGGGTTTTGAAACTGTTTGGTACTGATAGGTCATGGATTAGTGGTTTGGACTAGGCAATCATTTGTATATGTCTTATAGGGTCTTGATCTTGTAATGTTTGTGTTTGTGTTTGTTTTACGGCTGTGTTGGTGTTTACGGCTGCAAACTTGTGTTCGGCCGTGAACCCCGTTCACAGCCAGTCTGTCCCTATATATAGTGTTAGAGTCTTTCAGTCCTAGTGATGTATCCAGAGAGTTTGCGGTCAACAGTGTGTGTAACTCAAGGTGTACCAGACGTTTTGTGAATGAACATGTGCATTGCTTGATCATCTTCTTGTTCTACTCATTTTTTGTTTGCATTTGTTTTGATCACTGGTTTAGATCACTGAATTGGGGCTCTACAATTGGTATCAAAGTAGATCCAGTGTCAAAACAAATTCAAGTCACGTTTGAGGTTGAAGGAGTTTTTGTGTTCTTCATTGTTCAAGCTTGTTTCTGCATCTGATCGTGTTTTCAAGGCTGAGGAATCAAAATCTGATTCAAAACATTCGTTTTCATCATAATCTGGGAGTTTACGGTTTGCTGAGTTGAAGGGAGTATGGTCGTAAACGCTTAACTCAGTCGTAAACCATTCAAGTTCAAGAACTGTAAACTGTTTTTGGACCATAATCGATTGTTCGACCGTGAACCATTCATCAAGTGTTGACCGTAAACACATCTTGGACCGTAAATCCATTGAACCGTGAATTGAGTGTACGGCCATAAACAGATTCCGACCGTAAACACTTATATTGTTCTAACATTTTGTTTTCAAGTATCTTTTCATTTAATCAAGAAAATTAAAAAAACTGGATTCACAAACTTTGACTACACATCAAGAATTGGACACTATCATGGGAACCACTACTCGAATTCCTCGCCTACTGTCTGCTGAAGGATTTCCAGAATGGAAATATCGAATGGAAAAGTACAATAAGATGAAAGACTTCAAAATCTGGAGAAGCATCTTAAAAGGACCAGTCCGGATCACAACAACACTCAAAAATGGAGATGTCATTGACAAGGATACTGATAATTACACTGAAGCAGATTTTGAAAAGGTTGAACAACAAGAAAAGGCACTGGCTACACTCATAATGGCCTTATCCCTAGAGATTGCACAAGGTTTCAGAGAATACACCTCAGCAAAAGCTCTATGGGAAGCTTTGATTGAGGTATATGAAGGAAATGAGGACATGAAACAAAGTCGCCAAGATATGCTGAGACAAAAGTTCAATATGTTCAACCACATTCTAGGAGAAACCCTGGAAGCTCAACTTCAACGATTCATCACATTGACCACTAAAATGAGTTCGGCTGGGATCTCAGTGCCAAGATCTGAAATCAACAAAAAACTATTGAATTCTCTTCCAAAGACATGGGATATGAATGTTGTTGTCATCAAGAAAACAAAAGATCTTAACCGACTTAGTCGGGCTGAAACCATGGCCATCATCAAAGCATGTGATCTTGATGATAAACATAGAGAGATCAATCATTTGAACTCATACTCAACTGCAAATCTCAGAATTTCTACAAACAATGCTTTATCATCTTTTACCACTCCTCAAATTCAAGCTTTCGCTATTCCACAACCACAAGGTCAAATGTTTGCTAACTCACAAGATCAACCGTTTGTTGCTCCTCAATCATCATCATATGCCATTCCATCCATGCAAAATGTTCAACCTTCAGTATCCTATCCAAAAGTTGCTTCCTCTTCAAAAGCACATGTTTTAGTTCCTGCTCCCAAGGAAAATGAAGAAAATTTGGCTTTTGCTACCGGTCTTGTCAACTGCTACAATGCCTTCGTGGCTGGCGAGCTACCTCCTCAACTATCTTTCGCTGATTTGGATCAAATTCATCCCGAAGATGCTTAGGAAATGGATATTACATGGCAAATTACTATGGCGGTGCTCAGGGCAAAACAGTTTTCCAAGAAGACAGACCAAAATAATTGGGGAATGAATGCTGAAAAGAAGGTGGGTTTCAACAAAGGCAAACTCTGATGCTTCAACTGCCATGAACATGGCCATTTTGCCAGAGACTGTCTGAAGCCTGACAGGAGGGAGAACAGCGAATGAATGATGGTGCCAGTAGGTAGAAGCAGGGGAGCTACCACCAACAATCAGACCACGAATCTTGCAGTGGTGGCTCAGTCATTTGATTGGGACGACCAAATTCAGGCCCTAAGCATCTCAAGATCTGAAAGTGCGCATCTTGCCCAGATCAACGACACTGTGGAAGGAGAATTTGAGATAGACCCAGAGGCGGAGATGATGGAACTACAATTTGCATTCATGGTTCAAACTACCCCAGAGCCTGCAATGTCGAGAGGTCAGTGAAAACTTTTGTTCTCAATCTTGTATTAAAACTGTCAAATTTTTACGTTATCAAATCGAGTTAATAAAGAGAGAGAGAACGAGGACTTAAAATATGAGAAATATGAACTTAAGAGAGACCAGAGGCCATTAAAAGAGAAATTAGAGGCCAAGACTAGTGATTTTAGAAAGTTGCAGGAAAATTACAGCAACAAATGTGAAAATTACAATTACATAAAGAAACAACTTGTTGTTGTCACTGCTGAACTTGACACATTGAAGACCCGTTTTGCAAATGCCGATTTTAAATTTAAAAAATTTGATGTGTCAAGTTAGAGAGTGGCAACAATAATTGAAAAATAAATGAAATGGAAGGATCAGAAGCAAGTGGGAATTGTTTATGAGAGTGGCCCTCCCCCATTCAATCACACTTATATTAACACTCCATTAACTCAAGCTGAAATAGACCGAGAACCATTCATGGTATATGGTAAACCAGTTGTTGAACAGGCGACAGAATGTAGTGCTAGGAAATTAGATACTAACATTTCTACTTCGTGTGCAGATTCGTCTTTAAGTCAGGAAAAGCAAGCGGCTGGAGAGAAAGTGTCTAAAAATAATTTGGTGTCAAAATTTGGTGTTCCTATTGAGTCTGTGTCTGATGTTAAAACTGATATTTTAATTTGTGATGATTTGGTGTCAAATTTTAATGTTTCTGATAAATGTGGTGTTTTTTTTGTGAAATCTACTGAACCTGAATCTGACACTAACACATCCACATCTTCTACACCTCTCACACAATCTGACTCATTCACTTGCGCGTGTGGGAAAGTTAGAAAAGTCAATAAGAGCACGAAATATGATAAAGGCGATACCAGGTCTAATGATATTAAGCAAATTTGTTTCAACTGTGGTACTACCGGCCACAATGCTCGTAATTGTCCCAACAGGGCATTTGTGCATTTTTCTGCACCGAGAAGAGAAAATTAGTCTCGAGGAAGGTCTCTAACGAGAAAGTCCTCAAGATCTCGTCTTCGTGATGATGATCGGAAAGTTTGTAATGATAAGAAAAGGGATGATCTTAAAACAAACAAACAGGTTTTCACTAAACCAGCCACAGGTGCTTTGCCAAAATCGAATGTGGCTAAGCTAAGATCGATTTCATCAAAGGGTGCATCTGGATCTTCGACTAATTCTAGCCGAAGATATAAACGCTCAAAGCAAAAGAAAATTATTTCTAAATCACCTGTAATTTCTTCAAAACCTAACTATCAGTGGGTACCCAAATCTACACTTGTCCAATCATCATCATCTTCTGACGGTGCATCTGATTCTAATTCAAAATTGAAAAATCAAAATAATAAATTTGTGAATGTCAAGGGTAAACCCAGGGATGTAATGACCTGGGTCCCCAAATCTAAATGATTCTGCTCATTGTGCAGGAACAACTATGGAGGAATGTCGCCAGACCATGGTATGTCGATAGCGGTTGTTCCAGGCACATAACAGGAGACATCTCCCAACTGCACAACATTCAGAATTTTAATGGGGGATACGTTTCCTTTGCGGGAGGAGATGGCGGAAAGCTCACTCGAAGGGGAACAGTTTCTAATGGAGTGCTGAGCTTTGAGAATGTCAACTACGCACCCAAGTTAAAGCACAGTTTGTTGAGCGTCTCTCAAATTTGTGACAAGGGCAACTCGATGAATTTCAACGATAAAGAATGTCTAATTTTGAAACCAGACATTGTTATCCCAGAGGAATGAATTCTTGTTAAATCAAAGCAGGATGGCAATGCATATATCATTGACATGAACAAAAATCTTCCTGAACAAGTCATTTGCCTCTTCTCAAAGGTTTCCAAGCACAATGCTATGTTGTGGCATCGAAGACTCAGACATGCTAACACAAAGAATCTGAATCGACTTGCAAAGAATGAAATGGTGCGCGGGCTTCCTGTCAAAGATTTCATCACGTTTAAAATGTGTGGCTTGCGCTCAAGGAAAACATCACAGAAAGCCACACCTGCAAAAATAGGTTAATTCGATCAACCAGGTGCTCCAACTATTACATATGCACTTATTTGGTCCGGTTAACATCCTCAGCATCAACGGAAATACATATTGTCTGGTTGTGATCGATGATTTCTCGCGGTTCACGTGGGTCTTCTTCTTTTCCAACAAGGCTGGGGTTGCTCACCTGATTAAAAAGTTTGTTGTGATGATTGAGAACGAGACCAATCACCGGGTGAAGGCGCTCAGAACTGACAATGGGACGGAATTCAAGAATGTTGTTCTCGATAATTTTTGTGCGGAAAAAGGGATAGTTCGTCAATACAGTGCCGTTCGCACACCGCGACAAAATGGTGTTGCTGAGCAGCGGAACCGAACACTACAAGACGCTGCAAGGATGATGTTATTGTTGGATAAGGTGTATAAGTCCGTAACTATTTCTGGTATGTACTTGACCCGACCCGGCATGCTCCATTTGGGTTGCATGGCACCATGCATATGGATAAACTAAAATGAGAGAAATAACACTTATGGTTTATTAATATATTATAAGTTCTAATATATTAATAATATTATTTAATTAGTTTGATCAAGAATTAATTTAGAATTAATTAAGTGATCAAAAGATAACTAATTAAATATATGGGTAGATTATGTAAATCTTCCATATCTTATATAGTGGGCTAAGAGGCTCCATGGATTATCAAGTTGGGTTCCACCCGTAGGATGCTCCATGGAGGCTCCATGGGAGTTACAAACCCATGGGTCATGGAAATAAAGAGTCATGCCACATTAGGGTTTACATGGTGTAACCCTAGATGTGTCAACACTATATAAGAAACCCATTCTCTACCAAAATTGGCGACACATAAGAAACAAGAGGGCTAGAGCCGATTTTGCAAGTGTAAGATTCTCTCAAAGTTTACTCCTTTGCATTTGGTGTTGTGTGAAGCATTTGAGGCATCATACTTGGGGTGTTAGGCTCACAAGGTTTCAAGGATCATAATCAACAACAAGGTAAGTTATTCTATCTTTCATTCAAGTTAAAAATGTTCCCCATGTATGCTAGATAGGAATATAACCTTGGAATTCAACTTTGCATGATTATTAGACAAACATAGATCCAAGGTTATTAGGGTTGCATGTACACTTAGGAAGTGTTAGAATGCTCAAAACCCATCAGTGGTATCAGAGCCTAGGTTTGTTTGTTGTTTTTTTTTTGTGCAAACAGCTTGAAAAAAAAATCGTTTTTTCTGTTTTCTGCTCGTATGAAAGTTTGCACATTTGTTGCTGGAAATGGACTAGAAACATTACCCTAAACTGTTTTGATGTTTTAAAGCTTGTTTTAGATGGTGTAATGTTTATGCTACTCCATTTACAATGGCAATTATTAAAATTACAAGTTTTTTTTAAGTGTAATTTTTGATTCTTGAAAGTGTTCATATTCATGTTCTTGAACTTATGAAGATTAGATGATCATAGGAATTGTTTCTAACCTTCATGGTAGTTTAATTCATGATCATAATGTGTTTTAATGGAGTCCATAACTTATCCTCAAGTTATGGAAAACCAAAAGTCTCACTTTTATTAAAGCTATTAAAAGAACACAAGAGTTATAAAAATGAAGAGTCTTCATTTTTATTACTCAATTAATTCATAAGTTATAAGAAATGAAAAGTTTTGGAAGTTTACAAAACTTGCCCTCAAGTTTTGGAACATGTAAAGTCTTGATTAAAACTTTAGTTCCAATCCTTAGAATTTTAAAAGTTAAAATTCAACCCTTATACTTTATAATATTATAAGTTACTAATATATATATGTATAACAACAAGTCGTCTTACCGCTAGTATGCCTCATTCACGAAGCCGGTCTATAAGGGGGGTATAAGGTTGTTGCCTATAAAATGGCAACTTAATGGGTGTCCACTCTCACCCACCGCTTCCTTGATCGGTGGAGGGTCGTTAGCCGAACGGTTAAGACAAGGACTTATAAATTCTCATTAAAAGTATGATGAATATTATAAAGTAACTAAATGCTTTTATTAAATTCCCAATCTTAGTTACTTTAGGAAAATGTGAATAAGGTGCTAATCCATGAAATTACACTTTACACTTTGTTTAAGTCGTTGGTGGAGCGTGTGTGGTTAACCGGCACACTAACTTGGACTTAACAAAGTAGGTAAAGGGTGACTTAAGGTTTACCATAGCATCGGTGGAGCGTGTGTGGTTTACCGGCACATCGATTGAGTGATAAACCTTGAGGGTACCAAGTGATTTGCATGGTTACTTCACACCTCGTTTTGTGATCCTCGGTATCCCAGTCACAAAACTTGGAGGGCACACTCGAGATTGAAACATGCCTTGAAAAGTTCATTGAATCTCAAAAGAATCTAGGAATTTCTAAGAACCAATTAAAAACCAAATATTTATATTTCGTTTTTCATGGTGGAAATTGGTGAATCGTCATTTACCTACCTTTCAAATATGTTATAACTTGGATTACGGCATACCTCTTCTAAGTTATAATATATTGTGATTGGATCCTAGCCTTAATATTACATTTGGGTGTTTTATTAAGGACTCTCTTAATATCTAAACTAATTTTGTTCTTTTCTTTCAGATGTCTTCAAACAATGTTGCTTCTGGCTCTAATCCTAATGGCTCCTTTTCCCTTATGAACTTGTGTGGGAAAGTCACTTTTGATGGATCCAACTTCAATGAATGGATCAGAAACATCAGGATGATTACCCGCTACGAGGACAAAGAATATGTCCTTGACAAGGAGCTTAAGGAGATTGATGAGACCACTGCAACTCCCCAGGAGATCGCTGACTTCCGGGCACATGAAAGGGATGCTACAAAAGTGGCATGCATCATGTTGGCCACCATGACAGCGGAGCTCCAAAAGTCCTATGAGGACTTCTACCCTTTTGAAATGCACCAAGATCTGATGGAAAGATACCATCAAAGTGCACGACAAGAGAGGTATGAAATCATATGCTCTATCATAACAACCATGATGAAGGACGGGGAATCCGTCACGAGCCACATGCAGAAAATGCAAAGGTATGTGGATCGGTTGCTGAAGCTTAATGTGAACTTCCCTGAGGAGCTTGCAATAGATATCATTTTGCACTCCTTACCATCGTGCTATGATCTATTCCGCATGACATATCACATGAATAAGGAAGAGGTCACACTCAGCAAACTTCAGGGACTCCTCAAGACCGTAGAAACAGGTCTTAAGGGTAAGTCGGTTGTTAACACTCCTACTCCAAACTCCGCCCCGGTTTTGGCAATCGGGAAAGGTAGAGGGAAGAAGAGGAAGAGCTCTTCGAAGGGTACCAAGGCTAGGACCCTTGATGGCTCTTCTTCAAGTGGAACCAAGAAAGTTTTGTCACTCCTTCTTCTGACCCTAAAGAGGCTGAATGCTTCTATTGCCATGAAAAGTCACATTGGAAGCGGAACTGCCCAAAGTACCAGCAAGATGTGAAGGATGGGAAAGTTAAACCCAACAATGCAGGTATTTACACTATCTTATCTAATAACTCACCCCATTCTAACTCTTGGGTCCTTGATACCGGTTGTGGTATTCATATCTGTTCTGATTTGCAGGGACTAAGAAGAAGTGAGAATGTGGAGCATGGAAGAATAAACTTAATCACGGGGAATAGGAAAGTTTTACCTGTCACCAAGATTGGAGTTTATACTTTATCGCTAAGTAGTGGGTTTAGTTTAGATTTGAATAAATGTTGTTATTCGCCAGAAATGGCAAGAAATATTATTTCCTTTCATGCATTGTATAAACAAGGTTTCACCTTTTCATTTGATAATGAAGTTGGTTCGATTAATGCTTTCTTTAATAATGTTCTTTATTTTAAAGCATTACCTTGTGATGGTGTGTATGAAACTGTATCTGTGGTTGATAACTTAGGAAATAATGTATTATGTATTGATTCTGTTAATGATAATAACTTGGATAAAGCATCATTATGGCATTGTCGTCTTGGACATATAAGCAAGAAACGCATAGGCCAACTCTAAAAGGATGGAGTATTGGAGTCATTTGACCTAAAGTCAGATGATAGTTGCGAATCATGCTTACTTGGAAAAATGACAAAGTCACCCTTCACAGGCTCTTGTGAGAGGGGTGAAGGTTTGTTGGATCTTATACACACGGATGTGTGTGGGCCCTTCAAACATGCCACAAGGGATGCTAATCGTTATTATTTGACTTTTACTGATGATTACAGTAGATATGGATATGTCTACTTAATCAAGCATAAGTCAGAGACTTTTGAGAGGTTTAAAGAGTTTAAACAGGAAGTCGAGAATCAATTAGGCAGGAACATTAAGATGCTTCGATCCGATCGAGGTGGTGAGTATCTTAGTTCAGAGTTCCTCGACTATCTTAGGGAATGTGGGATTGTCTCACAATTGACACCTCCCAGGACACCGCTGTTGAATGGTGTAGCTGAGTGGCGTAATCGAACCTTGTTGGATATGGTTCGTTCCATGATGAGTCGAGCTTCGCTACCAATCTTATTTTGGGGGTATGCCTTAGAGACTGTCGCCCATATCCTTAATCTAGTTCCCACAAAGAAAGTTGCCAAAACTCCTCATGAGATGTGGACTGGTAAAGTACCCAAACTAGACCACATTAAGATTTGGGGTTGCGAGGCTTTCGTGAGATGCGAGACTCATGATAAGCTCGAACCTCGAAGTGAGAGGTGTATTTTCATCGGCTACCCACATAAATCCTTTGGTTACCTCTTCTACAGACCTAGTGAGAATGTGGTCTTTATAGCTAGGAGGGCTTTCTTTCGAGAGAGGGAGTTCATAAGCCAAGGAGACAGTGGGAGGCAAGTTGACCTTGAAGAAATTCAAGAGTCAAGTGGTGAAGGAACTTCAAACCCTAGCACTCAACTTGAGGAGGAAACTTCAGTTGAGCCAATTGACAAGTCTGTACCTATGAGGCGTTCCACAAGGGTTAGGAATACACCTGAGCATTACTATGGATTCCATATTACTGCGGAAGGTGATACACTTATCAGTGATGAGACACTGATAGGTCTGGACGAACCTAATAGTTACGCGGAAGCCATGGCAGGCCCTGAGTCAGCCAAGTGGAAAGAGGCAATGGACAGCCAGATACAGTCCATGTATGACAATCAAGTTTGGAACTTGGTTGAGAATGTACCAGGTCGTAAGACTGTAGGGTGCAAATGGATCTTCAAGAAGAAGACTGACATGGATGGTAATGTACACACTTATAAGGCACGACTGGTTGCAAAGGGTTTCTCACAAACTCCGGGAGTTGATTATGATGAGACCTTTTCTCCAGTGGCCAAGATTAAGTCTATTAGGGTTCTGTTAGCCATAGCCGCATTTCATGACTATGAAATATGGCAAATGGATGTCAAAACCGCTTTCCTTAATGGAAAGTTGGCTGAGGATGTTTACATGAGTCAGCCAGAGGGTTTTGTCAACACAGAGTACCCTAATAGAGTGTGTAAGCTTGAGAAATCCATTTATGGGTTAAAGCAAGCACCTCGCAGATGGAATCTTTGCTTTGATGAGAAAGTCAAGGAATTTGGCTTTTCTAGGAGTGAAGATGAATCTTGTGTATATGTCAAGGCTAGTGGGAGTATAGTTAGCTTTTTGGTATTGTATGTGGATGCCATCCAGAGTAACGTCAGATTGAGTAACGCCATCCAGAGTAACGCCAGATTGAGTAAGACACAAAGCCCTAGTACTGAGGCTGAGATAGCATAAATGAGTCGAATACCTTATGCTTCGGCTGTACGATCGATCATGTATGCTATGACGTGTACTCGACCAGATGTAGCCTTTTCTTTGAGCATGGTTAGCAGGTATCAGGGGAACCCTGGCAAGGCACACTAGACTGCGGTAAAGAATATCCTCAAGTACCTACGGAGGACTAAGGACTGGGTCCTTACCCTCGGTGGGAGTGAAGACTTGAGAGTTGTAGGATATAGTGATACTAGCTTTCAGACTGATAGGGATAATTTCCGCTCTCAGTCAGGCTGGGTCTTTACCTTAAATGGAGGAGCAATTTCTTGGAAGAGTTCCAAGCAAGAGACAGTGGCTGATTCAACTTGCGAATCAGAGTATATAGCAGCTAGCGAGGCAGCAAAGGAGGCGATATGGCTGAAGAACTTCATTGGAGACCTTGGAGTTGTACCAGCTATTAAAGAGCCAATGGAAATTTTTTGTGATAGTGAAAGTGCAGTTGCCTTAGCCAAGGAACCAAGGGATCACGGGAGATCCAGACACATCGACAGAAAATACCATTTCATCAGACATCGAATAGAAGAAGGACTCCTCGTGGCAAAGAGGGTATCATCAGATGAGAATCCAGCAGATCCCCTCACGAAGGGACTGACTCGGGTTAAGCATCTCCAGCATGCTCGGAGCATAGGGCTGAAGGATGATATTAGATTTAGTAGTTAGATAACCTTGAAATTTGTAAAGTGTAATTGACATTAGATGATGAATAAAAGGTGTTTTATTTATGAGTAAAGTGTTGCTATCTCTTGTCGATCGTTTACTACATTTCTTTTGCATGTTTTGACTTCCAGAGTAATTATGTTTGGTATATCATATTATTCGAACCTCCACAGTCGGTCATATGTCGGAAGTAGGTATGAATCAAGACTATCATGATTGGTTGCAGAGGTCTAACTTGTTGGACATGGCTACAACACTCATGAGTGCTCATAAGTTATGAGCATTGGACTCAACCCACGCTCACCGGAATCACTTCATGGAATTTATCTCGAGTGATCGTGAGACGGTAATATCATATAAGTCTTCAAACCTAGATATATGATTTTTTACTTATGAGTTGGTTATGCATTGATTGTACGAAAACACATTGGTAACTCGATGTTATAAAACGTGCTCATGCGTATAATTCAATGAGTAGTAGAACAAACATATGAGTCGAAGTTTATCTGTTCCTTCTTGGATTAGAAGCTGATATTTGGGCCCCTCGATGATTTTGTTTTGACCTATGTACCGGGTCCAGTCAGAACTAAGTTGATGTGTTCAATTAAGTTCTTTGTCAAACAAATCGGAAATCGGGAAACAAACTACTGGACAATAAGTAAGACATTGTTCCATGTATTTGTCCGGCTGATATCTAGAACAGAGGATTATATGATCACTTATCTTAAATGGCGTATCATCATCTTCTCAGTTCCGAGAAACCTTGAAAGAGCTACGATTGCCGATCGGTTCTTGAAGTATTGCAGTTATAGTTATTAAACTTATCCAAGTGGGAGACTGTTGGATAAGGTGTATAAGTCCATAACTATTTCTGGTATGTACTTGACCCGACCCGGCATGGTCCATTTGGGTTTCATGGCACCATGCAATTGGATAAACTAAAATGAGAGAAATAACACTTATGGTTTATTAATATATTATAAGTTCTAATATATTAATAATATTATTTAATTAGTTTGATCAAGAATTAATTTAGAATTAATTAAGTGATCAAAAGATAACTAATTAAATATATGGGTAGATTATGTAAATCTTCCATATCTTATATAGTGGGCTAAGAGGCTCCATGGATTATCAAGTTGGGTTCCACCCATAGGATGCTCCATGGAGGCTCCATGGGAGTTACAAACCCATGGGTCATGGAAATAAAGAGTCATGCCACATTAGGGTTTACATGGTGTAACCCTAGATGTGTCAACACTATATAAGAAACCCATTCTCTACCAAAATTGGCGACACATAAGAAACAAGAGGGCTAGAGCCGATTTTGCAAGTGTAAGATTCTCTCAAAGTTTACTCCTTTGCATTTGGTGTTGTGTGAAGCATTTGAGGCATCATACTTGGGGTGCTAGGCTCACAAGGTTTCAAGGATCATAATCAACAACAAGGTAAGTTATTCTATCTTTCATTCAAGTTAAAAATGTTCCCCATGTATGCTAGATAGGAATATAACCTTGGAATTCAACTTTGCATGATTATTAGACAAACATAGATCCAAGGTTATTAGGGTTGCATGTACACTTAGGAAGTGTTAGAATGCTCAAAACCCATCAGTTATGTGACTCCAAACTTGCCGTTTGCTTTTGGGCCGAGGCGATCAACACAGCGTGTTATGTTCAAAATCGTGTCCTGATCAACAAAGCTCAGATGAAAACCTCATACGAGATTCTCTATGGTCACAAGCCATCTGTTAGTCATTTCCGTATCTTTGGCTGTCCTTGCACCCTCCTTCATCTGGAATCCAACCCAAAATTCAACGCCAAGGCTGATGATTGTTACTTTGTGGGGTATGCTGCTCGCACGGCGTACAGGGTCTACAACAAGAAAACAAAGAAAATTGTGGAATCCTATAACGTGCGCTGGTTGGAGGAGAACGAGACGGACGCCCGAGTCGGCCCGAATTGGTTATTTGATTACACATCTCTTTTCAAATCATTCAATGTGTCTTCAAATGATTCGTCTGGTTCCTACTTCGGATCGACGGAAGTTATTGAAGATGAAGAAGAAGATGTTGGGTATAGACCACCATTGGCCCCTTCTATAACTCTTGCGGTGGATGAAGCTGTTACAAGTACTCCTTCAGGTTCACCATGCCAAAGAACCGATCCCGATGCTGAAGCCACTCCTCTTACTCCTGCAGAAAGAGACTTCATGACCAGAGATACTTCCGCTGCAACTCAGACTTTCATGGAGTTACTCTTTCCCGAGCCGATTGCTAACGAGTATGTGGCCAACACTTCTAATGATTTCAGATCATCTGCGGTGCCTGATTCAGCAAATGACAGACCCATCAACATCAACAACCTTCCCGTAATGCTCAATGACATCAGCCAGGAGCTTCCCACCAGAATTCAACGCGATCATCTGATCGAAAACGTCATTGGTCAGTTGGGCGACAGTGTTAAAACACGAAGTCAAAGTGGAGACGTCAATACATGTCTCTACTCTTGCTTCATCTCTCAAAAAGAGCCACAGAACGTTGAAATGGATTTGAATGAGCCCAACTGGGTGGATGCTATGCATGCGGAGTTGAATCAATTTGAAAAGATGGGGGTTTGGAAGTTGGTTGAGTTACCTAAGGGCAAGAAGTCACTCGACACGCGCTGGGTTTATCGAAACAAGCAAGATGATTCAGGGGTTATTATGCGGAATAAGGCCAGATTGGTTGTACGTGGATTTCGCCAAATTGAGGGTCTCGACTACACCAAAGTTTATGCCCAGGTGGCTCGCTTGGAGGCTATTCGCATTTTCCTCGCGTACGCTTCCTACATGAACTTCACTGTTTACCAGATGGATGTCAAGACTGCCTTCTTGTATGGCGCTGTGAAGGAAGAAATCTATGTTGATCAACCTCCTGGGTTTGTCAACTCAAAGTTTCCGAATCACGTCTACAAGTTGGACAAGGCATTATACGGGTTACATCAAGCTCCTAGGGAGTGGTCTGCAACTCTTACGAAGCACTTTCTCGAGCATGGCTATTCATGGGGGAGAATCGATCAAACCCTGTTTATTAAACATGTTGGTGCCGATCAGATTTTTGTTCAAATCTACGTCGATGACATCATATTCGGGTCAACATGTACACAGCTATCCAAGGAGTTCGAAAGCGTAATGAAGAAGAGGTTCGAGATGAGTTCTCTAGGGGAGATGACCATGTTTTTAGGGTTTCAGGTCAAACAAGACTCAACCAGAATCCTTTTACATCAAGCTAAGTATGTTGAAGATATGCTAGAGAAGTTCGGGTTTCGAGACGCAAACCTGCCTTGAGGCCAATGGCCGAGCGACCTCTGTTGACTCCAGATACTGAGGGCGAATCTATAGATCAGACTGACTACAGATCAATGATTGGATCGTTGATGTATATAACCGCGAGCAGGCCATACATTATGTTCGCGGTTTGTCAATGCACATGATACCAGGCTAATCCTAAACTTTCACATCTTATTGCTGTCAAAAGAATCTTTCAGTATCTCAAAGGCAGCCTAAAATTGGGTCTTTGGTACCCGAAAAATTCTGAATTTGATTTATATGCTTTTTATAACAGTAATTATGGAGGCTGTGAGCCTGACACGAAATCAATGTCTTGCGGATGTCAATTTATTGGAGATAGGCTGGTGTCATGGCAATGCAAGAAACAGCATACAGTCTCAACCTCAACGGCAGAGGCGGAATAGGTAGCTGCTTCTGCCTGTTGTTCTCAAGTTATCTGGATACAACATCAATTACTGGATTACGGTTTGAATTTTCTAGAAACCCCTATTTTTTGTGATAATGAAGCTGCAATTCAAATTGCTAAAAATCATGTCCAACACTCGAAAACCAAGCACATCGATATCAAAGTGCATTTTACCAGAGACTGTTATGAGCGTTCGCTCATTCGGTTGGAACAACTTCCCACTGCTAATAATGTGGCGGATCTGTTCAATAAACCGTTCAACAAAGCTCGATTCGATGTGCTTGTGGGAGTTTTGAAAATGATACGATTTGAGAACTAATTTTGGTTTTAGGTTAGTTTAAATTTGCGCATTTAATTTTCATTCTCACCCATGCACAAATTTAGGGGGAGAAATAAACAAAAACCAAACAAAAATTAGAAAATTAAAAAATCCAAAATCAGTTTCATTTCTGTAGGTGCTGTGTTGGGAAGTGATATATTCATGTCATAACAGGTAATTTGAATCTGTGTAATGTACCAAAGTTGAATTGTCTAGGCTCTGTGTTCGATGCGCTGGTAGGCACGAAAAATTTAAATGGACTTGACTAGGTATAGATGAACTTATGCAATCTAGAGACTTGACAAATCTTAACTTCTAATAGCTCCATTTAGCCTGACAATACGACGCTTGGGTAGATTGAGCAGGGAGATATACATGAGAATCCACCGGTCACACAAAAGCAATCCGTATCTAGAACCGTGGTTTAACTCCTCCTTGATGTACGTACTCTGTCCTTAATTCCGGTATTGATGGGGCGACTGGGGAATTCTTATAAATTAGGTCTGTAGAAGGTTATTTTCTTGCTTTCTTTCTGTTAGTCATATGTTGCCTCCTCTGCGTTATTGAAATACATCTGACCTGGACTACAACATATGCAATTCTATTTCTCTGCATCTTCTATCTATGCAATTCTTCCTGTCTGTTAGCCATATGTTGTCTCCTTTGCGTGATTGAAATACATCCGACCTGGTACACAACATATGCACCATTCTACTTCTCAATCCCTCTAAATCTGGTTAGTCATATGCTTCACCCTCTGCGAGATTGGAAGAGATCTGAACTGGGTGTACAACATATGCATTCTAAATCTGACTTCTCCCATAATAATTGTCTGCTCACCTAAAGTAAGGAGTAGTTTGGAAGCGGGAAATATGTTCTACTATATCTAAAACTGAACAATCAGTAGGTTGTCTGTAGATCTTGCTGCTCAATTTAGGTGGACAACAATACCCTTGGTCGTCGTCAAATGAATGGTCCTTAGAAATTTTATCTAGAAACGAAAGGTCACAATGCCTTGTCATTTATAGTATGTCAAAAATTTGTCACAATCTTTCGTGTTTAAGTGGACCACAATACTGGCGATCGACCAGATCAAGACATGAAGGTAGAGGTACCGATAAACGGATTTGGGCTATCTAACAACTTTGATCCCAATCTCATAAAATATTATTAGCATTGGTAAATGAGAAATTAGTGTTAATTCATTTTAATTTCAACTTTAATTTTAAATTTTATTTTTATTTTGCTATGAAAATCAGAAAAATTTAAAAAATTATGTTTTAGTTTAAATTCTTAGATTTTATTTTATTTTACTTTTTATTTTATTTTATTTTATTTTATTTTTTATATAGTCCTCAAAATGCATTATTTTTAAATTTTTTTTTAGTTTTGGACTTAATTTTTGAGGCATTTTGGGTTGCAGCCCATGGATTTTGGACTGGGTTTTGGGTCCAGGTATAAAAGCTTCCATGTCCGGCTGTACACTCTTCTCCCTCATTTTTACTTGTTGTCGTAAACCTCCCTCCCGAATTGTCTCACTGCTGTTCATCGATCCATCCTAAATCCGTGTTCTTACTCGAAATTGTTTGTTTAATCATGTAGGTATGCTCATTGTGATCACCAAGATGCTAATCTAACACAAAATCAACGGTGAATCAAGGGTGAAATCAAAGAAATCGAACTGTTCGGCGTTTACGGCCAGTTGAAGGGTTTACAGCCAGTTGAAGGGTTTATGGTCATTGTGGGGTTTACGACCGTAAACCCGTCTACGACCTTACACACCTTCTCTAACCGTAAACCCAAATTTGTGAACATAAATCCCTATATTTTTTTAATCACCTATAAAAGCCTAAATTAATTGATAATTGAGTAAAACCCATACTTAATTGCATAAATAAATTGTTTTCTCACTTGGCATGGTTAATTGCAGATCAAGAATGGTTGACCTCAAGTTTGCAGAAAGTCACAACTTAGCTATATTCTTGGTTGATCCACCAGCAACCCATGGTGATTTCAGGTCAATGGTGCATGGTCTGAGGAAATGTTGCCTTGCTTCCGCTCTCACGTTAAATATTATGATCTACCAAAGCCACATTAAAGATTTTTGGAACTCTACTGTGGTGAGAAAAGGGGATGGTTACTCCAAGTATATTGAAGCAAAAGTTAAAGGGTGAAAAATCACTGTTATAGAGCAGATTGTCCGGGAAGTTCTGAGGATTGAAGACCAATCGAGTTTTCTGACCAAGATTGAAATGGTTCAAACTGAAGAAATTATCGAGGAAATGGGTTATGAAGGAAAGCTTCCTCCAACTATCAAAAAGTTGTTACCACCATACTGGAGGTTTCTAGCCCATGTCTTTGTAAGCTGCATCTCGGGCAGGAGATCTGGAGGGGATTAAATTTCGACTCAGAAAACTGGTGCAATCGCCGCTCTTGCTGCGGGTTTTGATTTCAACTTCTCCAAATTTATATTGAATGAATTGGTTGTGAATATTAAAGGAAAGAAAAAAGACAAATTTCTCATGTACCCAAGATTCTTGCAGCTGATCATCAACAACCAATTCCCTGAGATTTAAAAAAGAAGGAGAGACTTTAGACATCAAATCCCTTGGGTCTACCACCTTTGGTCTTATGAAGCAAAACCGTAAGGGTAAATATTTGTTTGAAGGAAAATACCCCCTGGTGAAATTCGGGATGTTTTCTGAATTGAATGATGCATCTAAGTCCAGTGATTCCTCTGCCCACTTAGAATCTAAAGACGATATCATTACCGTCTCAGAGCATGAAGAAGAAAGAGTTCCTCCTGTTGCAATTGTAGCAGAGGAACATGACACCAAGATAAATGTGGAGGTACAGAGTGACTTCAATAAGAGTCAAGATGCGGGTGGTGATGGTGATGATGATGGTAATAATGAGGGTTTCAGTGATGATGACTCATGTTTTGGTGGTAAATTGCCTAGACATGATGATGTGGAAATGAATTTTGAGTTTGCGGATTATTATTGCCCAACAAATGAGGCCCTTGACTCCTTCTTTGATGGTGTCTATGAAGTTGCTCAACCGACAACAGAGACACGTGAAGTGGATAATGTTCAAGAAGCTACGCCTCCTACCTCTGAACAGATGGCCAATATTCCAATTGATACGGATGCAACATGTGACATCCCCTAATTTCTCGGCCAGAAAAGACCGATTTAATTTATGCTTTTAAAATAAAATCAGAGAAATCCTTTTAAAAGATGTTGCATAATTGGTCCCCAAAACAAAATATGATAAAAGTTTATCATCACCTTTCTTTAAGAAATATATAATTTCCTTTTATATCAAAACCTCGGGATGTCATGTTCCGATACAGATCAAAAGCATAAACAATACATTATAAGCCTTACAACAGTTATTTACAACTACTGGCCTATAATCCAAAAATCTCTCATCATCCTCCAACTATGCTCGGGGTCCACTACCTGTAATAAAAAAAAGCTGAGTGGGTCAGGCTTGGGAGCCTGGTGAGCATATAGGGTTTTCAACCCACAATAATAATAAACTTATTAAGTTCACCAATCAACAATAACCCTGATTACCTATTCCCGTTATCCTCACTTTACGTCCCTAAACACCTATCACAAGGGACCTAGCCTAAGGAATATCATCGGGATGGACACCACTGCGAAGGGGACTCCTCAGCCATACATGTCTTAAAGGCAACCATGAGGGGGATGGAGTACGCCAATGAACATTTAGTTCACCAACACCTACAAGTTGCGAACCTGCTAGTGTTCCACTGGACTGTCTAGAAAGGTCTGTGGTCGTCATCTATACTCCGCTAGACGGCTACAACAACAACAACAACAACATCGAGGCCTCTCACCACACACATCGACTATTTCGTCTACCCATGTTCTACCCAACATATTTGTAGATAAAATACATATACAGTTTAAAACTTGTATAAAACATCTATTCAACAGTCACCTCAATTAAACAATGAATATAATTACACATAGGACGTATTTTATAGAAAATAATTCATATCTAGGTGTAAGATGTAAGTGACTACACACTCACATGATTTGATGATAATCGGGCAGCACTTCGTTTGCTAAAACGATCGTTTCTAATAAAACCGGAAGTTTTATTGAGAAACCGGGATCTGCGAAGGTTAGGCTTCATAACCGAAAAAATAAATTTTTCGGGCATCTCGGGCACTTTGGGACGTGTTTCGGGTGTTTGGTATGATACCGGGGCTTTGGGGGATGTTAGAATGAAAGAAATATTGAAAAAGGGGTTAAAAATGACAAGTTTTCAAAGTATCACCGGG
Source organism: Lactuca virosa (assembly GCF_052849685.1). Lineage (NCBI taxonomy): Eukaryota > Viridiplantae > Streptophyta > Magnoliopsida > Asterales > Asteraceae > Lactuca > Lactuca virosa. The sequence goes on along the minus strand of NC_136426.1, from coordinate 166,826,500 downwards.
AGGTCTCGCACCCTCCTATTTATAAGGGCGAGGCTTCTGATCGGACGGCTGAGAGGCTTCCAGGTGGTAGCAGATCCAAAGAGGAGTCATATGGGTCGCACCTACGAGGGTCCAGCTGTAGGCTTCTGATTGGACCGAAGTCTAGGTCCGAGGTTCGGACCCGAAGCAAGAGGGAAGGGAGACAGGTGGTGCGATGGTCGGACACGCGGCAGGTGGTTCGAGGCTCGGACGAGGCTGCACACGCATCACTCCTCGGATGCGCCACAGCTTCGGATGACTCAGCAAATTTCGGACACGTGGCACGCATGCAGCGAAGGTGACGTGGCCGAAGTCCACCATGCGAAATTTCTCGATTTTTGTGCAAAAACTTCTAAAATCCATAACTTTCGCATACGAGCTCCGTTTTTGACGTTCTTTATATGCACGCATAGGTAAAATTACGCTCTACAACTTTCGTTTAGACTTCGTCGGCTAATTTTGAATTTAAATTTTATATTATTATTTTTAACAGACCCGGACAGGAAATCCGTTAAAAATTCATAACCTCTTCATCCGACGTCCGTTTTCGTCTGTCTTTTTACCTTTGTACTACTATTGACGAGACCTTCGATTCTCGTTTAGGTTGTGTCGGCTAAAAATCACTCGATCTAAAATTCGAGTTTTTAGCTGTCTACTGCTAAGCTGAAACTTAGAAAAATCATAACTTCCTCATACGAAGTCAGATTTCGGCGTTCTTTTTATACATACTCTCGGTTTAACGAATACTACGACTTTTGTTTAGATCACTAAAGCTAAAAAGTAGTTCATCAAAAACTCACTTTTTACGTCATTCGACACTGTGGCAGTTTTGTCGCGAAACTTCGACACGTCATAACTTCTTCGTTATAACTCGGATTTTGGTATTCTATATATATATATCTGTAATCCTTGTCACGACCACTACAACTTTCTTAATAGATATAGGCTTTATCTAACATTTATTTTCGACGCTCATTTTTATTCTTAATTAATTAAATCCTAATAATTAAGCATAAAACACATAATTCACATAATATTCACATAATTCCTTTTCATTTCTTCAAAATGAGTTACAAAGGTTAACCTAGACTATCACATCAATATTAATGCCTAGCCTAGAAACACGGGCATTACAATTCTCTCCTCCTTAGGATGATTCCGTCCCCGGAATCACACATCAGCAAACAAATGCGGGTAGCGACTCATCATGTCACTCTCCGTTTCCCAGGTGAGATTTGGCCCATTCGTATGTTTCCAACGCACAAGCACTAAATCGACCATCTTGCGTTGCAACTTCTTAGTCTTACGGTCAACGATTGCCTCAGGTTCTTCAATCAACCTCTTGTTTTCATCAAACCTTAATTCAGAAATGGGAATTATGTCGGGCACATCTCCCGTGAACTTTCTCAAATAACACACATGAAAGGTGTTATGAATACCCTCTTGTTCTTCCGGTAATTCTAGCTTGTAAGCTTGATTGCCGATCCTTTGAAGAACTTTAAATGGTCCAATAAACCTTGGACTCAATTTTCCCCTTTTACCAAATCTTATAAGTCCCTTCCATGGCGTGACTTTAAGTAAAACCGAATCTCCAACTTCGAATGATATCGGTTGTCTTTTCTTGTCAGCATAACTCTTTTCTCGATCTTGAGCTGCTAACATCCTTTCTCGAATCACTTTCAACTTTTCAGCAGTCTGATGGACTATTTCAGGTCCCATAAACTGCTTTTCCCCAGCTTCCAGCCAACATGACGGCGTTCGACACTTTTCCCCATACAAAGCGTGATAAGGTGCCATTTTGATGCTCGAGTGGAAACTATTATTATAGGAAAATTCTACTAGAGGTAAGTGTTCATCCCAGTTACCTTGGAATTCCAGGGTACATGCTCTCAGCATATCCTCCAACGTTTGAATTGTTCGTTCGCTCTGACCATTAGTTTGCGGATGGTAAGTTGTACTCAAACACACCTTGGTACCCAATTCCTCTTTGTAGACTTCTCCAAAACCTTGAGGTAAAACGGTTGTCACGATCGGATACAATCGTTAACGGAACACCGTGAAGCCTCACAATTTCCTTTACATAAGAATTCGCAAGTTTATCCATAGACTATTTCTCGTTGGATGCTATGAAATGCACACTCTTAGTGAAGCGATCAACAACCACCCAAATCATGTCGTGACCGTTCCTTGTTCTGGGCAGTTTAGTCACAAAATCCATGGTAATGTCTTCCCATTTACCCATGGGTACAGGTAAAGGTTCTAAACTCCCATACGGTTTCTGATGTTGTGCCTTAACCCTAGCACATGTTACACACTCGGCCACATACTTAGCAACATCGAGCTTCATCGTCGGCCACCAGTAATAGGATTTTAGGTCCCTATACATTTTTGTACTGCCGGGATGTATCGAGTACATGGTCTTGTGAGCTTCTTCCATCAGAAGATCTCTTACTCCTCCCGTCTTAGGTACCCAAATCTTATCTTTGAATACCTCCAGTCCTTGACCGTTTGTATCAAACACTAACGTTTTGCCCAAACGTTCCTCCTTTCGGTCATTTTTCTCTAAAGCTTCCTCCTGAGCTTTCTTTATACTTTCCACAATTGTAGAGACAACTTCAATTATCAACGCTCTTGGCCTTTTCTTTTCAAGATTTACCTTCCGACTGAGAGCATCAGCAACAACATTTGCTTTACCAGGGTGGCAAAGTATCTCACAGTCATAGTCCTTGAGTAATTCTAGCCAGCGCCGCTGCCTCATGTTCAATTCCTTCTGATTAAAGAGATATCGGAGACTCTTATGATCAGTGAAAAGTTTACATTTAGTACCATAAAGATAGTGCCTCCATATCTTTAAGGCGAATACTACCGCTGTCAACTCCAGATCATGAGTGGGGTAGTTCATTTCATGCTCTTTCAATTTCCTAGATGCATACACTATCACTTTATTCCTTTGGGTTAGAACACAACCTAACCCAACTCCAGAGGCATCACTATAAACTGCGAAGTCATCAACTCCTTCAGGTAACGAAAGAATCGGTGCTTCACACAATCTCTTCTTTAACTTCTCAAAGGCTTCTTTATGCTTCTCATTCCAAGTATAAGTAACTCCTTTGTGGGTCAAAGCTATTAATGGAGTAGCAATCGAAGAAAAGCCTTGGATAAATCGGCGATAATATCCAGCTCTTCCGAAAAAGCTTCGAATCTCCATAGGACTTTTTGGTTGTTCCCACGTCATCACAACTTCAATCTTTGCTGGGTCAACCATTATTCCTTCTTGGTTAACCACATGACCTAAAAATTGGACTTCTTGAATCCAAAATTCACATTTGGAGAACTTTGCATACAGCTTCTCCTTTTTCAAAACTTCTAGCACTTCACGCAGATGCTTGTCATGATCCTGGTTATTTTTTGAATAAATCAAGATATCATCTATGAATACTATCACAGATTTATCAAGGTATGGTTTACAAACACTGTTCATCAAATCCAGGAAAGCTGCTGGAGCATTGGTTAGTCCGAACGACATAACCAAAAATTCATAGTGTCCATATCTTGTTCTGAACGCAGTCTTTTCGATATCCTGTCCCTCACCTTTAGTTGATGGTATCCTGACCTAAGATCGATCTTCGAGAAATAGCTCGAACCTTGCAATTGATCGAACAGGTAATCGATCCTCGGCAACGGGTACTTGTTCTTCATTGTTGCTTTATTCAGCTCTCTGTAATCGATGCACATTCTCATGCTCCCGTCTTTCTTCTTTACAAATAACATCGGGGCTCCCCAGGGTGATGAACTAGGTCGAATAAAACCTTTGTCCAATAACTCCTGAAGTTGTGTCATAAGTTCTTTCATATCTGTTGGTGCTAATCGATACGGTGCTTTTGCTATCGGCATCGTTATTGGTAACAAGTCGATACGAAATTCTACTTGTCGATCAGGGGGCAATCCGGGAAGATCTTCGGGAAAGACTTCCGGATAGTCACACACCACCGGAATATTCTGCACCTCTTTCTTTTCCTTCTTAGCATTGATCACGAACGCTAGATATGATGTACATCCCTTGGCCAAACACTTTCTGGCTTTCATTAGGGAAATGATTCCAGAGTTTACACTGCGTTTGTCACCATACACCACAAACGACTCTTTCCCTGGCGGGTTTACTTTTACTATCATCTTCCTACACAATATTTCGGCATCATTTTCGCTAAGCCAATCCATTCCTAAAACTATGTCAAAACTATTTAACTCGATAGGAAATAATTCCTCGTGGAACTTATTCCCATTCAAGTCAATGAAGATGTTTTTCATACATTGGCTAACAGGTACAAACTTGCCACTAGCAATCTCGACTATTATAGCATTAACTAGTCTATCTACAGGCAAAGCTAGTTTTCTACCAAATTCATGCGAAATAAAGGAGTAATTGGCTCCAGAATCAAACAAAATTTGGGCAGGCAATTCGTTTACGAGAAAGGTACCTGAAGCGACATCGGCTTCTTCTTTCGCAACTTCAAGTGTCATCTAAAAGGCTCTGGCCTTCGGCTTTGGTGGAAGATTGGGTTTTGCTGCATCCTTCTTCTTCGGGCAATCCTTCAAAATATGCCCTTCTTCATGGCACCCAAAACAGACGTTCTTATCGAAGGTGCATTCATTGGCATAATGCCCTGGCTTTCCACATTTGTAACAAGTGACTTCCACGCTGTATTTCCCAGCATGTTTCTTCTTGCACTTGGCTTCGGCTCCTCCTCCGAATTTTCTCAAACCAGTCTTCGAGAACTTGTTCTTTTTATTGGAACCTGAAGTTCCTTCAAACTTTCTTTTTTCGCGAACTTCAACCTTGCTGGCGGCTCTCCCATTTATCATATCTTCAACAGACTTGGCAGCCGAGATAGCTGCCTCCAAAGTAAGTGCCTGACGTACTGGCACCGCATACTCCCATGGAAGTCCCTTTGCGTATCTGTCAATTTTTGCCAGCTCATCTGGGACAATACGCAAAGCAAACTCCATCTTGTCTTCGAAGTTATTTGTCTATTCATCAACGGTCATACTCCCCTTCTTCAACGCCAGAAATTGGTTTTCTAACTCAAGCACGTTTTGGGCCGAGCAGTACTTGCGCTTAAAGTGCACCAAGAATTCTGCCCAAGTCAGTTGTAGTGGCTCATTAGGGCTTAGGGTTTTCCCCAGAGTTTTCCACCAACGAGCAACACTACCCCTGAACTGACGCACTGCAAACGTGGTTTGTAGCTTGCCTTGGCAACCACAAGTCATGAAAGCCAATTCCATTTCCGAGATCCAATCCATTACTCCGACGGGATCTTTTTTTCCAGTGAAGGCCGATGGCTTGCAAGTCATAAAGTCCTTATACTTGCACCCATTTCTCTCCACTCTATCCTCGTGGTTATTTCTTCCAACCACAAGCGGTTCACTATGACCAACAGATCTACTGTTGTTTCCTTCTTCAGATCGATCGTCATTTAATTCACGTTGTTCAATAGGAACTGAAGGTTCATCCCTATTGTTCAGCAACATTTGCCTCAATTCCTCCCTTTGTTCAGCCATCATGGTCTGAATCATGGTTCGTACTCCAGCCATGGTGATGGGTTCTGGTGCAGCTCCTACTATAGGCACCTGTTCCACCACTTGAGGTTGAGGTTGTTGGTTTCTGTTTGCATTTCCCGCTCCACTTCGAGTTCTTACCATTACAATCTATATACTGAATAAGGCGAATTTAGGTCTTTATCCTTGATAGATATTTCAATTCCCTTATCACTCCGAAACGTTTACATGTTAGTTCTAATATCGTAATTGTACGCTTAGAATCCTACACACATAAGGTTTCCAGATTCGGTCGGCAACATACCATCGATCCGAACAAATAATGGCATATATGACAAACATATAGCATTTAGCACATAAAAGCATTTTAGGCATCTTTCCTAAAATAGACTAGTGCTCGTTTCTAAAATATGGTAGACACTCATCTCCCAATCATCACTTAGAATTCTAAGTTTAAGTCTAGAAATCCTATAATTTCTTAGTTCGCTTAAACTAATGCTTTGATACCAACTGTGACATCCCCTAATTTCTCCGCCAGAAAAGACCGATTTAATTTATGCTGTAAAATAAAAACAGAGAAATCCTTTTAAAAGATGTTGCGGAATTGGTCCCCAAAACAAAACACGATAAAAGTTTATCATAACCTTTCTTTAAGAAATATATAATTTCCTTTTATATCAAAACCTCGGGATATCATGTTCCGATACAGATCAAAAGCATAAACAAGACATTATAAGCCTTACAACAGTTATTTACAACTACTGGCCTATAATCCAAAAATCTCTCACATCCTTCGACTATGCTCGGGGTCCACTACCTGTAATAATAAAAAGCTGAGTGGGTCAGGCTTAGGAGCCTGGTGAGCATATAGGGTTTTCAACCCACAGTAATAATAAACTTATTAAGTTCACCAATCAACAATAACGCTGATTACCCATTCTCGTTATCCTCACTTTACGTCCCTAAACACCTATCACAAGGGACCTAGCCTAAGGAATATCATCGGGATGGACACTACTGCTAAGGAGACTCCTCAACCATACATGTCCTAAAGGCAACCATGAGGGGGATGGAGTACGCCAATGAACATTTAGTTCACCAACACCTACAAGTTGCGAACCTGCTAGTGTTCCACTGGACTATCTAGAAAGGTTCGTGGTCGTCATCTATACTCCGCTAGACGACTACAACAAAAACAACAACAACAACAACATCAACCCCTCTCACCATTTTAACACACATCGACTATTTCGTCTACCCATGTTCTACCCAACATATTTGTAGATAAAATACATATACAGTTTAAAACTTGTATAAAACATCTATTCAACAGTCACCTCAATTAAACAATTAATATAATTACACATAGCACGTATTTTATAGAAAATACTTCATATCTAGGTGTAAGATGAAAGTGACTACACACTTACATGATTTGATGATAATCGGGCAGCACTTCGTTTCCTAAAACGATCGTTTCTAATAAAACCGAGAGTTTTATTGAGAAACCGGGCTCTGTGAATGTTGGGCTTAAAAACCGAAAAGATAAATTTCTCGGGCTTCTCGGGCACTTCGGTACGTGTTTCGGGTGTTTGGTATGATACCGGGGCTTTGGGGGAAGTTGGAATTAAAGAAATATTGAAAAAGGGGTTAAAAATGACAAGTTTTCAAAGTATCACCAGGAGGTCTCGCACCCTCCTATTTATAGGGGCGAGGCTTCTGATCGGACGGCTGATAGGCTTCCAGGTGGCAGCAGATCCGAAGAGGAGTCACATGGGTCGCACTTGCGAGGGTCCTGCTGTAGGCTTCTGATTGGACCGAAGTCTAGGTCCGAGGTTCGGACCCAAAGCAAGAGGGAAGGGAGACAAGTGGTGTGAAGGTCGGACACGCGGAAGGTGTTGCGAGGCTCGGACGAGGCTGCACACGCGTCACTCCTCGGATGTGCCACAGCTTCGGATGACTCAGCAAATTTCGGACACGTGGCACGCATGCAGCGAAGGTGACGTGGCCGAAGTCCACCATGCGAAATTTCTCGATTTTTGTGCAAAAACTTCTAAAATCCATAACGTCCGCATACGAGCTCCGTTTTTGACATTCTTTATATGCACGCGTAGGTAAAATTACGCTCTAGAACTTTCGTTTAGACTTCGTCGGCTAATTTTGTATTTAATTTTTATATTATTATTTTTAACAGACCGGGACAGGAAATCCGTTAAAAATTCATAACTTCTTCATCTGACGTCCGTTTTCGTCTGTCTTTTTACCGTTGTACTACTATTGACGAGACCTTCGATTCTCATTTAGGTTGTGTCGGCTAAACTTCAATTGATCTAAAATTCGAGTTTTTAGCTGTCTACTGCTAAGCTGAAACTTAGAAAAATCATAACCTCCTCATACGAAGTCAGATTTGGGCATTCTTTTTATACATACTCTCGGTTTAACTAACACTACGACTTTTGTTTAGATCACTAAAGCTAAAAAGTAGTTTATCAAAAACTCACTTTTTATGTCATTCGGCACCGTGCCGGTTTTGTCGCGAAACTTCGACAGGTCATAACTTCGTCGTTATAACTCGGATTTTGGTATTCTTTATATATCCGTAATCCTTGTCACTACCACTACAACTTTCTTAATAGATATCGGCTTTATCTAATATTTATTTTCGACTCTCATTTTTATTCTTAATTAATTAAATCCTAATAATTAAGCATAAAACACATAATTCACATAATATTCACATAATTCCTTTTCATTTCTTCAAAATGAGTTACAAAGGTTAACCTAGACTATCACATCAATATTAATGCCTAGCCTAGAAACACGGGCATTACACAACATCAAGGATTCCTCCCCTTAATGTTGATGTTCCAACTTCTACGCCATCTGTGAGTGATCCGCTTCTGACACATACCTCCCTGGGTCCATTGAAGAGAAGAAGACATGATCCGAGGATGGGGGTACCAATTCGGGAACAGACCTCACCGATTCAGCCTGTAATCACAACACAAGACTCTACGCCAATCATTCAGAGTCAAGAAGGACCTACAAATGTATATGAAACCGTGAGTTCTTCAGCTCCTGGAGGTTCCTCCCTCCCAAGTCCTGATCATGACATCGCTTCTGAGAGACTTGTACAGGCCTTGGCAGCACAAGCAGCAACAGGCCTTCCTCCTCGCGGAAAAGGCATATCAATCGAGGAAGGTAACACAGAGGGAGTGAAGCCATCCAATGCAGAGCTCAAGGTCGAGATAGGAGTGTTAAAGAAGACATTAATTGAAAAAGATCTCTTGATAGGTAAACTCAACGTTCGACTTTCGGATGTTGAAGCAGACAACAAAGCCAAGTCAAAGCAAATAACAGATCTCCAGAATCACCTTGGAGCTTTAACTGCATGCTATTATGACTTGAAGAATAAACTTTTTGAATAATTTGGTGATAAATTCAAGTGATCAGTGGAACAGCCTGCAGCCACTGAAGGCCTTTCCAGTGTCCCTGTCCAGCCCTCTCAAAATGACAACCTTGTGGATCTTCCACCTCCTAGAACTACACGATTTGTCGATCAATTCGAAATTGAACCTGTAAATGCCAACACTCGAATTACTATCAAGCAAGCTAAGAGAAAAGTTACTGCTGAGAAGAAAGAAGGATGGCTGTTTATGAAGAAATCTGATGAGAATCGATGTGCAGACCAACATCAACTCACAGTACTGATCTTGAAGAACGGAGGTTTGGTGACAAGTTTGGCAATCGATCGGGAATTAAGATGTGGGGATATCATGTTGACTTAAAACTGTGGTTGGTGAAGAGGAACTTCGGCGCTCCTGAATACTACAAGAGTACTCACGACTTTTGTTCTTGAACATAAGTCGATCTTACGGAACTCTCAAATGCTCCATTCCACAATCCCTCCAAGGGCCCTCGAGCTTTTAATTTCAAATTCTTTTGGAGTGACACGTCAAAGAAAAATTTTCTGGAATGAAGACAGCTAACTCTATGATTAGAAGAGATCTGAGGTGCTCGATCCCAAAACAAACGATCCAATGAAGATAGTGTGGTGGCCTGCTACTAAACAGTTGAAAGAAATTCCAATTCCTCAAAATTTTCAAGATGGATATCTGGATCAGATGGAATTCTGGGCTTTTGATGAGGTCATAGCCACTGCAGTAATCAAATTTTCAGACAGTGACACTGTCTTTTGACTTGTTGAAGCTAAAGATCTTCTGAGGTTCAGGGAGAGAGATATTCACACCTTGGCAAGACATCAAATAATCTGCAAATCGGAAATCATGGAGGCAGCCACTAAGGAGTTCACAAGAATGATTGCTAAGATAATTTACAAGAGGCTATGGATGGGGGCAATAGATAAATCAGATGTGGTGCTGTTAGAGAATCCAAGATAAAAGAAGACCGAGCTCATGCTAGCCGCAAACCAAGGGGGAGATTGATAGGTCATAGATTAGTGGTTTGGGCTAGGCAATCATTTGTATTAGTCTTATAGGGTCCTGATCTTGTAATGTGTGTGTTTGTGTGTGTTCGGCCGTGAACCCCGTTCACGGCCAGTCTGTCCCTATATATAGTGTCAGAGTCTGTCTGTCCTAGTGATGTATCCAGAGAGTTTGTGGTCAACTATGTATGTAAATCAAGGTGTACCAGACGTTTTGTGAATGAACGTGTGCATTGCTTAATCATCTTCTTGTTCTACTCATTTCTTTTTTGCATTTGTTTTGATCACTGGCTTGGATCACTGAATTGGGGCTCTACATGTACTTTTTGGTACAAACAGTGAACTTCATGGAATAACAGTATTACTGATTCTTACCAACACTTAAACTATAATAGGTATAGTTTAGAGAACTCATTCATTGGTACTTAACGGGAAACAAGTAGAAAACATTCTTCAAAAAACAATCGGAAAATAACCATATAAACTCTATCTTATATAGTTTATGAAACTGACCTACTGAATATTTATTACCTTGTAACCTGCCAATATTCTATACATAATCATCAATATAGCATTTGTCAGGCAACCTTCATATACTTTTATAAGTATCCCCCAACTGCTGAAATTATAACCAGAGTCTCCTGGAGGGAGAGCGCGACACTTGTATATAGATCTATACGGGAGTGACAATCCCGCACCAGAGCTGCTTGCAACAGCTAGGTCGGCAGACCTGTGGTGACAAATATCCTACCGATTGTGACGCCTGAAGAACGTCGTGTTCAGGCGATCCTTGGTCACCAAGTATGGTTATGATAACTCACATTTTGATATTGAATAAAATGATTAGTGTATGAATAAGTAAAACTTCACATAGTTTTATCTTTATAAAACTGTAACACACTATTATAAAAGTATAAATACGGAATATTATTTTCGTATTGGAAAATGCCTTTTCTTTATGGTTTTATGTAAACTATAATACAGTATACCACTTAAAAACATAGAAACTTTCACTCTTTCGCTTACCGAATAATACATCAAAAAATATAGGATTTTATGGGGAAAAACGTGTTTACTTTATCAAATAACAAGAAAACGGATTTGAGTTATAAACATGCTTATGAACTCACCAGCTTAAATGCTGATCCTCTCTTTCAAAATAACTTGTATTCTCAGGAATCCAGTAGACAGGTACACTCCCGGAGCTTTTGAGAAGACATCCTAGTACCGTGTTGCGTCTTTTGTCTTTTACTATATCTACTTTTGATGTTGAACATCTACTATTTGAATACTCATGTAAAAACTTATACATTATTAATGCAATGGTTGTTGTACTTTGATTAGTATAATTCATGTGTTGTGATACTTGACATGAAGTCACCCACCCCCGAACGTTTCCGCCGTTCTGGTTTTGGGGTGTGACACAATTTCTCTTGTCTTTGTATACCTATGAGATTCCTTTTTTATCGCATGGAAGATACTCGAATCATGTGTTTCAATGTCAAGAACATAGTCTTCAAAGTGTAAAGCCCAAACTTAATAGTCATCAGGAAAAAGAATAGAAATCCTAGTAGTAGATTGAATACTACTCGGAATATTGAACGAAATCGAGTGAGAATCTTCTTTGACATTTTTAAACAAATTTCAAACAAAAAAGAATTTAGAATCAGATCTGTAAACTAGAAACGAGTACCAAATCGAAAAAGATAGATTTGAAATAAGAATTTTGGATCAAATTGCAAATAGAAGTTGAAAAATGCGGAATCGATCGAAAATACAAAGTAGAAATCTGAAGAACACGAAGAACCTCAAACGAAATTTGATTTGAAAAACATCTTACAAAATTTCCTGCTTTGATACCGCTTGTAAAGACAACTTACAAATACTTTTATACCACTTGTAAATGTAAGTCCCCAATCTGCTTTTGTATCAATCAGATCCGTTTGATGGTGCGGAATCCCAATCAAACGGATGATGCCAGATCAAATGAAGAAGAAGGAGAAGAAGAAGATGATGAATCTTGTATTGAATTGATATGAATTAAGATCCAGATACAAGATTCACACACACACTAACACACACTAAAGCACCTCTCTTCTCTCTCACTTTCTCTCTCTAGAACATGCTCTCCCCCTCTATGCCTCTCATACATTACAATATGCACTCCTCACCCTATATATAGCAGACATGGGTCGTGAATGGGTTTACGGCCGTAAACCTGTTCACGGCCGTAAACACAACCGTAAACACGTATACGGCCGTAAACACCAAGTTGTTTACGGTCCAAGACATAAAAATACATTTTCCTAGAAAAGTAAAAAGTATAAACCATATTTTTGTCCCAACAATCTCCCCCTTGGTTTATAGCTTTCTTTTCTAATTGACCCAACAAAATCCCCCTAAAAAGTAGTTGGCTTTTCCTTTTCAATCTTCATCGGGAGCTTGGCTTCAGCATTAATCTTCACATTTTTCACAACTTCAAGATGAAGTTGATGAATCTTCAATGAATGACTTCATCTTGAGCAGTTGGGCTTTTCTTCAAAATTTGACGTTGAACGCTCGTCGGGTGTAGAGGCTTCTTGAAAAGATTCTTGAAAGATGGCGCTTTCAGATTGAGAATCTTTAGAGAGAATAGAGAACGAAACTTCTGGATCACTTCAACAGGTTCAAGAATAGCAGAAAATTGATTGATGAGGCTTCAATGCAACTTGTCACATAATCTTCAAGTCAGCGTCACCATGATTCTGGGGTTGAAGGATTGAATGTTGAAAGAATAATCTTCATTTCTTGCTCCTTCGAATGAGAATTCTTCGATGCTCACGGATGAAGCCTTGGCTCAGAAATTTTCTATACAAACCCCATGTGTCACACCCCGCTAAAGCGGAAATACGGGGTGTGGCAGTACAAAGGGTCTCATAGCAAAAGTTAAAAGACAACACCAACCATAGTAATAAAAATCATTACAAATTTACAATGAGTTTGAACAACTTTTTAAAAGAGATTACAATATATTTAAAAGTCAACACATGCAAATGCTCCTACAAGTGTTGTGTCTCTACGTGCCTCTTACTAGATGATTCCTGAAAAAGCATGTAAAACGAGCGTCAACTACAAAAATAGTTGGTGAGTACTCACATATTTAAAAATAATATTGGTTTCATAAATCGAAATAAAAATTTTGATAAAAGTTTCCACGAATAAAAATATATTGCCAAAATAAGTAAATAAGTTTGCATAAACAAAGTTCGTTGTCATCATGAGAGATAAAGTATGTTGCTCAAATGAGATGCAATGTTCATATTCTCATGGGAAATAAAGTTCGTTACTAAAACGAGTAAACAAGTTTCATTGCTAAAATGAGTATATAAGCTTCGTTGATAAAATGAGTATACAAGTTTCGTTACTAAAATACGATATAAGATTCTTATATGCATCAAGTTTCCATTCAAGAGTTCACAACCCAAGCCTAATGACCGTTCCTGCCCCCATTCCATCATGTCCATGGTTCCCATGATGTCAGTTCATGGAAATATGCACTCGCGGTTCCGGGCGAGTGGGGGTTGTTGACCCCAAATAACGCTATCCATAAGACCATCGGCTCGAATATGAGTTAATAGGTTGTATCGGTTCTCCGGGGACTTAATCGTACAAGTTCATAACACCAAATTCATAGTACAAGTTCATAATACAAGGTTCATACAACAAAGTTCATATCATATAGTTCATAGCACAAGTTCATAAAATAATGTTCATAGAAATTGTAGCATGCTTTCCACCCCAAATGATTAAAAACGTAAAATATGGGCTATGAATACTCACAATATGCAAAATATGGCAACCAAGTTTATACGAGTCAAATAAATACAATGAACATAGATAGTTTAAGACATGCTTTCCCACCCCCGAAACATTTAAAAGAAACCGAAAATAGGGGAGTCGTGAATACTCACAATACATTTAGATTATTCTATTGGTGCCTTGAACTACGTTCCACGTGTACCACTCCCGATTCCTACAATAATGGTATTCGCTAGTGAGTTTCTAATCGAAATCTAACACTAGTATACTTACTACTACAATAGAATTATGCCAATATTGTGTCAAAATTGAATAATGATAAGTTACAAAAAATTTTCTGTGAAAATTAAATTTCAATGAATCAATTGTTATATAACAATTTAAGTGGAAAATTATCATTATTGAAATGTTAATATTTAACATTTTAAGAAGTGTTCTAATGATTAAATATTCAAAAACTAAATCAATTTAGTTCTAAATTTCCCAAACTTTGTATTTCAGTTTTAATTGAAGTCAAAGACCTTAAGATAAATTTTCTTGAATTTTTGATTTGTCTAACTATTTTTCACCATTTAATTCCTTGAATAATCATAAAATCATGGAAAAATAGTAAATTATCATGAAAAATTCTTATAATTTTTGTGTAGCTGTTTTACAGTGTACATAATCTGGGAAAATTATTAATATGTATTTTCAAAAAGTTTAACACAACTTTTATGATTTTTGTACATTTAAGTGTATTAAATCTTGGGAAAATAGAAGAAAAATAGCATACAGAAGATAAAAATCATCAAAATTTTTATTTATCATCCTAACATATTATAAGAGTTTCTGGTAAATTTTTATTAACTTTGGATGAGTAAAACTATTTTTCCTGTTTTTAATCCATTATAAACACAAAAATCATGGAAAAATAGATATACATTTTGAAAAATTCCCAAAATATTTTTCTGAGTCTTAAATACAGGGTACAAGCTGCGAAAAATAAGAAATAATATTTTCACATTCCCTAAAGTGGTTTTATGATTTATTAGAGCTAAATAAAAAGAAAATTAAAAACCATACTAAACAGTAACAAAAGTCATTGAAACTTCATGGGGAATGTTTATTAACGTAAAGGATCATCCAAGAATTTTTCCAGAACTTATTTACTAGTGTAAGTATTTTATATGATTTAACACTCTATTTTCTTATTATTTTCATATAAAAATAAAGAAAATATATATTGAGCTGAAAATTTCCAGAATGCATCTTCATACAATTTAATAACAATGAAAAATTGTTTTCTTATTTTTGATATTGAAAACCATGCCTAAAGGCTCAATAAATTATACAGAAATCTTGGTTCTTGTGATTTATGTAAAGATTATTGATGTTACTATGACAATTTTTGCAACATGTTACAAAGACTTTTGAATCAAGATCTTTTTGTACCTATTAATACATGACATTAAGAGTTCAAAATAATTTTTGAATGACTTTTAGTGATGAATAAGTCCTTTGAACATGCAACACAAAACAAATGTTCATAAGGAAAGTGCTGTTTGAGCAACAGTTTTGTAAAAATTTGTAAAAATCGAAATATTGGAATTTTCCAGTGAGGTCAGATGGGTTTGAAAGCTAACTCAAAATATTATATTTCAGAAAAATAATCACGAATTTTGGTTAAGAAATGAGTGAGATATGGCAGTTTAAAGTCAGGTAAAGAAATCTGGCAGATTGCATGCATGATGATTGGTTAGAAAAGTGAGTTTTCATCATTTCCTTGAGTAAATCTTTTGAAGTATTTTAAATATATCATGATAAACTCATATTTTAGTCATGTTTCCAGAGATCAAAAGATTAAAACTTATCAAAATGTATACATGCATTTATGAACAAAATTTTGTTCCTCAAAAACTCTTAACTTGAGTTTGATGTTTTAATCCTTAAAATCGATTTTTGCACTAAGATCATGAACATGCAACCTTGTTTATCATACATGCATGGTGTTAAAACACATCCATCATGTTCTAAAAACCATTTTAACAAAAATAAAACAAGTTTGAAGAAGATGAAGAAGGAGAAAGTGTAAGAAAAAGAACAAAACTTGAAGGAAAAGTGAAGTAGAAATCGATTTTACCTTCAAGAATACCACAAGATGATGAAGATTTCGAGTTTGAGGAGTGTTCTTGGGTTTGTTTTCTGGAAAATTTCATGGTTCTTAGAGGGAGGAAGAGAGAATGGAGTGGTGTTTGGAGAGAAAAATTAGAGAGAAGGTAGAGAGGGTTTTCTAGAGAGAAAAAGAAGAGAGATGTGTGTGTGTTGGAGAATGAGAGTGTGAGAGAGAGATATGGGGAGAGAGGGATCCGAATTTTTTTAGTATAATACCCCTTTCTCATTCATTTTCTTTTATAAAATTTAAGTTCTTTTATAAAATATCTTAATTTTTATATAAAATGTGCACTAAAATCAAGTTTTTATTCATAAAACCTTGATTTTTGATTTATAAATTAAGGGTAAATGCTAATGAGTTAAATTTTATTTTCCTTGATTATATTTCCCTGAATTTAATTGTTTTAGGATAATATTATGAGTTTCATAACTATTTTTATAGAATTCTTGATGTCAAATTTTATAAAATTTAGGTTTTAGGGTTTTTAGGGTTTTGAGAATTAATAAATCTTTAGATATCAAAATCAATAGAATCTTTGAGACTTCAATTTATCTTATGGTATTATAACTCTTTTATAGTTATAAATAATATTTGTAACTTATTTTATCGGTTTATTGGCATTCTATGTAGTGGTTTCGAGATTCAAACGAAATTGAGGAAATCAAGTATACTAGTCCTAGTTTTCAACTCTGACTTAAGTTTCTATGAGGCTCCAACCAAATTTCTACTGCTAGGTCAAGTGCATAATGTGTGTATATGATTCATGAAAAGGTGTTTGAGTTAAAGAGTGACCCAAATATGGATAGTCACTATAGTTAAGTAGTAGTAGAATTCACATATCAATGTGAAATCTAAGTACACTATCATCCGATCCTACTTGTTTCCAAGTTTCTAGTAGGTTATAACTTAGCTTCTAGTTACTAAGTCTATTATGTGTCGTGCCTATATGTGCAACTAAGTTTATTCAAATCTAGAACCGACTCGAATTTTGACGGTTGTCACATTCTCCCCCGGTTGAAAGAATTTCGCCCCGAAATTCAATTCGTGACGTATTCTATTAGAACTCAGTCGAATACAATTATATAGCTGGAGAGGTGGTGACTTGCAGTGTTCTTTGATTATTTGGGGTTTATTTCCTCAAAGGAAGAACCCAATTATTTAGCTATAGTCAAATTAATGTTTCCTTAATTTGAGTTCTACAATTTAGATTGCGAGAAATTAGGATCATGGAAATCATGATCCAAACATGGCGACCTAGTCGAAAAAGATCATCTAGTTAGATATTATCTGAATTAAGAGAGCTATAAGTTTTGCTGAAGCACTAACTGCACTGAGCATTAAATCCGCATTGATCCTTAAGTCGCGTTCTAAATTAGCACTAAGTGTAAATTCGCCATCTAATAAAGAAGGGATTAAGAACAATTTATTCACTTCTAGGTTGGCTACTAAATATGGAAAATATATATAATCTGAAATAAGAAGGGGTAGCACGAATGAAAAAGAAGCGATCGAGGGTAAGTTCCTAAAGATACGCACTACGGGTAAGCAACGAAGTTTTGGTACCTCTCGAATGTAAAGGCTATTTAAGTGTCGTCTATAAAATAAGTTACGAAACGATCGAGGATTTCCGAAGCAATATTTACTACCACAGTTACTCTTACAATAATAAAACCTTATTCGAAAAATAAATATATTTAGAGAGTCATTTTTGCAAATGGAGGCGATGAAAGTTTATGAGAAATTAAATCACATTGTGTAGATAGCATTTTAAGTGCTTAGAAGTGATAAAAATCTCACTGTTATCAAAATCTGTGTTTAGAAATGATAATTAATCTCACTATTATGAAAATGTGTAATAATTCCAAGATAGTGAAGATACATGTGTGGCGATCCAACAAAGTAGTAAAATAATATAGAGATTAATTAAGGTTAAAGGTTTAAGTCGTCATTAAAGGAATTTGTATAGAAATATTTGTATTAAACTTTTGAGAAATTGTCCAATTGTCTAAGTCAGGACAAATTCAAGTTTACGAGGAGTCAGAATACTTATGAAAACAAGTTTGAGAGTTTAGGAACTCACTGAAAACTGCAAAGTAAAATACTATTTTAAGAAAGGTGTAAAAATGTTAATCTTTGAAAATAGTGCATTCATAGTTTAGTGTTTCTACAAAAACAATCATTTAGAGAATAGATAATCGTAAAATTCAAAACTTTTGATGTATTTAAAAAAAAAGAAGAAACATAAGGAAATATATCCTTCACATATATGTTCCGGATATAGAAAAATTATAAGCAGAAGAGTATTCATCTTGTGTGTTAATTATAAGGAAAAATACAATGAAACTTACATTTTAAATCAAATTTCCAAATTTGGAATGAAAGAGCAAATGCAAATAAGGATTACTTGTTTACTGTAGATTTCAAAATAAAAACAAGATGTATATGTTAAAAGGCGTAATTGAATATACGTATTAATCGCTCAAAACGAAAGGGTAGACTTCTAGTCTTTATGTATACGAACATGATACTAGGAGAAGCAAAATAGACAGAAACAAAGTTAGACAATTTATTATGTTACTATTATGGGCGTGCGAGATCTAAAATCAAAAAGAGAGCGAGAAATCAAGTTCGGGGGAAAGAAAAAGGAAATTAGCGGCGGCAATGATTGTTATTGTTAAAATTATAAGAACAATACATATAGGTAGATTTAAAACCAGGTTGAGATATATTTCAAACTTAAATATTTGATGTATGTTGATGATTAAATACACATGTGGGAGTTTTAAAGTGTTTCCAAAATATTTATGAGTTATCTATTAAGTTAAACTCCATTTGTGAATAAGAAGAAACACTAAAAAATGTAATTGAAAAATCTGACAACTTTGACCTTTTAGACTGAAGTTCAACCGTAGTTAAAACGGATAAGGTAAGGAATCAATATATTTAGAAGAGTAATTATATATTGTTGAGAGTGAATCACTAGAAATTTAACATTGAATACTATGTTTTGCAATGCAGTAAACGTCTAGAAAATTTATAGATTATATAAATAATTTGTAATAAAATATACAAATATGGTAAGTTTTAAAATGTAGGCATTAGTGATGTCTTGTAAAAAAATTCTGAAGTGAAAGGTTGTAAAAATACCATGTTGGGTTTCTAGAAAACACATTTAAGTAAAGTACAATGCCTAAATGAGAAAGTGGCCAAAAGAGCCAAAACAAAACTGGTTCGAAAGATCCGATGAAACTTATTCATATAATATGAACTTCAATGTCATATGTATAAGTTTCCTAGCATAGCGTTTAAACACTTTTATAAAAGAGAATGTTTCTATGTTTTTCGAAAACATGTCAAAATGGTAAGCAAGGTTGAAAATGGTTTATATGCCCTTAAAAGCACATCTATCCATTGAAATGGATTTGAAATAGCAATGTTAAAACCAATATTGGTTAAATTGAGTTTTGAAGAAAGGTGTTAAGTTAAAGCTAGTTGTCAAAAGATTTTTAGCGAGAATATGGATTACACTGTTAGGAAATGTCTACTAAGTTGAATGAAGTGGTTATAAAATATTTTATTGATGATAAATAAAACCGATGAAGCAAAATAACTTTTCGATGGAAGATTAAGAAGTAAGGAATAAGTATGTTAGTGTAGCTGAGCGTACCTAAATACTAAGGCGAGTACAAGGCGAGTATAAGGCGAGTACCGATGTCTTTTTCCCCAAGATAAAGGACAAGAAGAATTGTTTGAAAAACGTTTTATGGCGTCAATGCAGTTTACGACCTTTTATAGAGGTCAAAGGGGCATCCTATGTTATGTTTTAAGCTCAAGGTGGAAACAACGTAGAGCTAAATCATAGCGTAGTAATAAGGTCTCACGTATGGGTTAAACCTCCGTGTCTCCTCGTGAGTCGAATACGGAATGCCCGCCAATGGTATCCAAGTGATTACTTAGTGGCGACTCATCTACCTCCTTACGCGATGCTCCAATTATCATTCGTGTCGGTATCGAAACGCTTTTTCCTAGTTGTAACTCTAGTAAGAAGACGATGAAGTGGTATCGAGGAATAATTGATATAGGTTTCGACTTAAGATTATTAGTAGTGTGTATCTAGCTGCTAACCTTACATCTAAAGTCAAAATCTACCAAGGAATACTCATTCTCAGTACTAAGTGCATTGCTCCTAGAGTGGCAAGTGATATAACCTAAGTGGTTAACCTAGCACTTGATAAGGGATAAGAATATTTCTGAATAAAGGCATTGTTATAAAAGTGCACTTAGTTTCTAAGTGTATCTAGATGAATGCCTATAATATGCAATGCACGTACGCACACCAAATTTTTTTTTTTTTTCAAAAGTTTAAGTTGAAAATTGTTTTGAACATAATTATACTATAACCATTCCAGCCTCACATTAACTTTCCTTAATTAAGCATAATTGGCCAGTCTATACTTAATTAAAGTCCAATAATGCGTACTCGAATTAGTTATACCAGTAGTATGTTCAGTATTTAAAAAAAACGTTTAGAAATTTTTTGGCTATAGTTGTGGTTCTCCAAAGGAAAACCGGTATTCTCTATAACCTTCGGCTCTGATACCATTTCTGTCACACCCCGCTAAAGCGGAAATACGGGGTGTGGCAGTACAAAGGGTCTCATAGCAAAAGTTAAAAGACAACACCAACCATAGTAATAAAAATCATTACAAATTTACAATGAGTTTGAACAACTTTTTAAAAGAGATTACAATGTATTTAAAAGTCAACACATGCAAATGCTCCTACAAGTGTTGTGTCTCTACGTGCCTCTTACTAGATGATACCTGAAAAGCATGTAAAACGAGCGTCAACTACAAAAATAGTTGGTGAGTACTCACATATTTAAAAATAATATTGGTTTCATAAATCGAAATAAAAATTTTGATAAAAGTTTCCACGAATAAAAATATATTGCCAAAATAAGTAAATAAGTTTGCATAAACAAAGTTCGTTGTCATCATGAGAGATAAAGTATGTTGCTCAAATGAGATGCAATGTTCATATTCTCATGGGAAATAAAGTTCGTTACTAAAACGAGTAAACAAGTTTCATTGCTAAAATGAGTATATAAGCTTCGTTGATAAAATGAGTATACAAGTTTCGTTACTAAAATACGATATAAGATTCGTATATGCATCAAGTTTCCATTCATGAGTTCACAACCCAAGCCTAATGACCGTTCCTGCCCCCATTCCATCATGTCCATGGTTCCCATGATGTCAGTTCATGGAAATATGCACTCGCGGTTCCGGGCGAGTGGGGGCTGTCGACCCCAAATAGCGCTATCCATAAGACCATCGGCTCGAATATGAGTTAATAGGTTGTATCGGTTCTCCGGGGACTTAATCGTACAAGTTCATAACACCAAATTCATAGTACAAGTTCATAATACAAGGTTCATATCATATAGTTCATAGCACAAGTTCATAAAATAATGTTCATAGAAATTGTAGCATGCTTTCCACCCCAAATCATTAAAAACGTAAAATATGGGCTATGAATACTCACAATATGCAAAATATAGCAACCAAGTTTATACGAGTCAAATAAATACAATGAACATAGATAGTTTAAGACATGCTTTCCCACCCCCAAAACATTTAAAAGAAACCGAAAATAGGGGAGTCGTGAATACTCACAATACATTGAGATGATTCTATTGGTGCCTTGAACTACGTTCCACGTGTACCACTCCCGATTCCTACAATAATGGTATTCGCTAGTGAGTCTCTAATCGATATCTAACACTAGTATACTTACTACTACAATAGAATTATGCCAATATTGTGTCAAAATTTAATAATGATTAGTTACAAATTTTTTTCTGTGAAAATTAAATTTCAATGAATCAATTGTTATATAACAATTTAAGTGGAAAATTATCATTATTGAAATGTTAATATTTAACATTTTAAGAAGTGTTCTAATGATTAAATATTCAAAAACTAAATCAATTTAGTTCTAAATTTCCCAAACTTTGTATTTCAGTTTTAATTGAAGTCAAAGACCTTAAGATAAATTTTCTTGAATTTTTGATTTGTCTAACTATTTTTCACCATTTAATTCCTTGAATAATCATAAAATCATGGAAAAATAGTAAATTATCATGAAAAATTCTTATAATTTTTGTGTAACTGTTTTACAGTGTACATAATCTGGGAAAATTATTAATATGTATTTTCAAAAAGTTTAACACAATTTTTATGATTTTTGTACATTTAAGTGTATTAAATCTTGGGAAAATAGAAGAAAAATAGCATACAGAAGATAAAAATCATCAAAAATTTTATTTATCATCCTAACATATTATAAAAGTTTCTGGTAAATTTTTATTAACTTTGGATGAGTAAAACTATTTTTCCTGTTTTTAATCCATTATAAACACAAAAATCATGGAAAAATAGATATACATTTTGAAAAATTCCCAAAATATTTTTCTGAGTCTTAAATACAGGGTACAAGCTGCGAAAAATAAGAAATAATATTTTCACATTACCTAAAGTGGTTTTATGATTTATTAGAGCTAAATAAAAAGAAAATTAAAAACCATACTAAACAGTAACAAAAGTCATTGAAACTTCATGGGGAATGTTTATTAACGTAAAGGATCATCCAAGAATTTTTCCAGAACTTATTTACTAGTGTAAGTATTTTATATGATTTAACACTCTATTTTCTTATTATTTTCATATAAAAATAAAGAAAATATATATTGAGCTGAAAATTTCCATAATGCATCTTCATACAATTTAATAACAATGAAAAATTGTTTTCTTATTTTTGATGTTGAAAACCATGCCTAAAAGCTCAATAAATTATAGAGAAATCTTGGTTCTTGTGATTTATGTAAAGATTATTGATGTTACTATGACAATTTTTGCAACATGTTACAAAGACTTTTGAATCAAGATCTTTTTGTACCTATTAATAAATGATATTAAGAGTTCAAAATAATTTTTGAATGACTTTTAGTGATGAATAAGTCCTTTGAACATGCAACACAAAACAAATGTTCATAAGGAAAGTGCTGTTTGAGCAACAGTTTTGTAAAAATTGGTAAAAATCGAAATATTGGAATTTTCCAGTGAGGTCAGATGGGTTTGAAAGCTAACTCAAAATATTATATTTCAGAAAAATAATCACGAATTTTGGTTAAGAAATGAGTGAGATATGGCAGTTTAAAGTCAGGTAAAGAAATCTAGCAGATTGCATGCATGATGATTGGTTAGAAAAGTGAGTTTTCATCATTTCCTTGAGTAAATCTTTTGAAGTATTTTAAATATATCTTGATAAACTCATATTTTAGTCATGTTTCCAGAGATCAAAAGATTAAAACTTATCAAAATGTATACATGCATTTATGAACAAAATTTTGTTCCTCAAAAACTCTTAACTTGAGTTTGATGTTTTAATCCTTAAAATCAATTTTTGCACTAAGATCATGAACATGCAACCTTGTTTATCATACATGCATGGTGTTAAAACACATCCATCATGTTCTAAAAACCATTTTAACAAAAATAAAACAAGTTTGAAGAAGATGAAGAAGGAGAAAGTGTAAGAAAAAGAGCAAAACTTGAAGGAAAAGTGAAGTAGAAATCGATTTTACCTTCAAGAATACCACAACATGATGAAGATTTCGAGTTTGAGGAGTGTTCTTGGGTTTGTTTTCTGGAAAATTTCATGGTTCTTAGAGGGAGGAAGAGAGAATGGAGTGGTGTTTGGAGAGAAAAATTAGAGAGAAGGTAGAGAGAGTTTTCTAGAGAGAGAAAGAAGAGAGATGTGTGTGTGTTGGAGAATGAGAGTGTGAGAGAGAGATATGGGGAGAGAGGGATCCGAATTTTTTTAGTATAATATCCCTTTCTCATTCATTTTCTTTTATAAAATTTAAGTTCTTTTATAAAATATCTCAATTTTTATATAAAATGTGCACTAAAATCAAGTTTTTATTCATAAAACCTTGATTTTTGATTTATAAATTAAGGGTAAATGCTAATGAGTTAAATTTTATTTTCCTTGATTATATTTCCCTGAATTTAATTGTTTTAGGATAATATTATGAGTTTCATAACTATTTTTATAGAATTCTTGATGTCAAATTTTATAAAATTTAGGTTTTAGGGTTTTTAGGGTTTTGAGAATTAATAAATCTTTAGATATCAAAATCAATAGAATCTTTGAGACTTCAATTTATCTTATGGTATTATAACTCTTTTATAGTTATAAATAATATTTGTAACTTATTTTATCGGTTTATTGGCATTCTATGTAGTGGTTTCGAGATTCAAACGAAATTGAGGAAATCAAGTATACTAGTCCTAGTTTTCAACTCTGACTTAAGTTTCTATGAGGCTCCAACCTAATTTCTACTGCTAGGTCAAGTGCATAATGTGTGTATATGATTCATGAAAAGGTGTTTGAGTCAAAGAGTGACCCAAATATGGATAGTCACTACGGTTAAGTAGTAGTAGAATTCACATATCAATGTGAAATCTAAGTACACTATCATCCGATCCTACTTGTTTCCAAGTTTCTAGTAGGTTATAACTTAGCTTCCAGTTACTAACTCTATTATGTGTCGTGCCTATATGTGCAACTAAGTTTATTCAAATCTAGAACCGACTCGAATTTTGACGGTTGTCACACCATGAGTTGCATCTACATCTGAATTCACTTTTAAGACATAACAAAACTAAAAGAAAACTTAGCACACAATATTTTTGGATTTTTCATATTTTCTGAAAAAAATAAAACAGAAACAAAAATATTTTTGGATTTTTGATTTTTTGAACAAAAAATAAAACAGAAATAACACTATTTTTGGATTTTTAATTTTTCTGATTTTTGTTAGATTTTTGAATTTTTTAATTCTCCCCCTACATTTGTGCATAGAAGAAAACTATGAACAAATTTAACAAAAACAAAAATATTTGGGATCAAAGTTGTCAAGCAATCCAATATCGTTTATCAGCACACGCCTGCATGTCTAGATCTGGTCAATCACCGATATTGTGGTCCACTTAAACACAAATGATGTTGACAATTTGGACAGATTATAGGTGAAAAGTCATTGTGATATAGATTCCTAAATGGACATTTAGCTGACGACGACCAATGATATTGTTGTCCACTTAAATTAAGCAGCAAGGTCTACAGACAACCTATTAAATGGTTTAATTTTAGATGTACTAGAACATGTTTCCCACTTCCCGATATACCCCGGTAATCAAGAACTTCCAAAGAATTCCTTACTTTAGGTGAGTATTCAATCATTAAGAAAGACGTAAGATATAGAAGTGCATATGTTGTATCCCAGGTCGGATGTCTTCCAATCACACAGAGGGAACAACATATGACTAACATAGATAGAGGGATTGAGAGGTAGAATGTTGCATATGATGTGTCCTAGGTCGGATCTTCTGATCACGCAGAGGGGACAACATATGGCTAACAGATAGAAATCATTCCATAGATAAGGAGGTGCGTAGAATTAGAGTTGCATATTTTGCAATCCAGGTCGGATCTCTTCCAATCACGCAGAGGAAGCAACATATGACTGACAGATAGAAAGCAAGAAAATAATTTCCTACAGACCTACTTTCTCAGAACCCCCAGTTGCCCTATCAATACTGGAATTAAGGACATGAGTCCATACATCAAGGAAATGTTCAGCCACAGTTCTAGATAATTAACTTTTAGTGTATCTCGCAGGCTCCCATGTTTATCTCACTGCTCAATCTACCCGAGCGTCGTATGGTCAGCCCAAATGAAACTATCTAAGTTCATATTAGTCAAGTCCTTTCAATTTCCAAACTAAGTCTAGTCCTTTTGAATCCTTTGTGCCTACCACCACATTCAATACAGAGTCTAGACAATTTGGCTTTAGTGCATTACACACATCATAAATTTCCCTTTAGCACTATACTTCATATCACTTCTCAAAACAACCTACTAACGAAAGACATATAAGGAAAATAAAAAAATTGTCTTCAAAATGAACCAGTTTAAGATAAACTCAGCAGTATAGAGAATAAAACTCAAACCGTAAGTCACTGATTGAATTTGCATCGAGAAGGTCTGAGAACAGCACGCATAATCTCAGAACAGATCTGAAAATTCTTCACATCGTTAAGCACAAACCCCATGAGTGATCCCTTCCTTTCTTCCTTTCCCGTAAAGGACATATACTCTCAAACAATGTTCTGAGTGTTGCACAGTTGATATATGCCTCCTATCATGTGCCTGGAACCACCACTATCGACAAACCGAAGTCTGATGATATGCCTCCATAGCTGCTCCAGCATAGAGCGGGATCAGTTGGTCTTTGGAACCCAGTCCATTTTGAAACTGGGTTGACCCTTGTCATCCTTGCACGGTACTCTTTCCCATGACATATCATGTTTATCACAAACAGAAGATGAAGAAATATTAGAGTTATTGAGTGATTTGGGAGATTGAACCTTTGGTACCCATCTGTAGTTGGGTTTAACCCATTTCTTTTTCAATCCGATGGGTGCCTCGGTACTTGCTTTTGAGCTTGATGTCGGCCGTTGAGATGGCTTTGACCTAACCGGTCTTGGCTTCACTGGAGCATCTCTTGGATTTTGTTTCTTGGCCGACTTTCCCTTCTTGTCCTTGTGATTTTGATTTTTCACCTTTTGCGCATTCCAGTCGCCATTGTCTGAACGTGACCTTGAGGGGTTCCTTTTGAAAAATCTCCCTCTTGGCGTGTTCTGCCACCCTTGTGCATAGTAGGGAATGTATGCGCAATTTGGACAATTTCTGGCAATGTGTCCAGGTGTTCCACAGTGAAAGCAAGTCTGCTTCTTCACGTAGGAGTTGTTTCTTCCTGCCCCTGGTGGCGTGTCCATGCCTTGTCTCTTATTGTTCCCACAAACACAATTACAACAAGCACTCTATTTAGCTTGTTTTGGTGGCCTGTACTTCTCAATAGTAGGTTGATCAGAAGCAACTGAGTTCGAAGCAAAAAATTCAGAGTTCAAGGAGACATTGGTTTGTTCAACAGTTTTCTCCTTGTTCTCATCTTCAGCTACTTTACCTACACAAAAAGTAGAAGAATTAGAATCGTTCAGCTCAACACTTTCTGGAACATCCACGACACAATTATCAAAGATATCATCAAATATATCGAAAAAATTTAAGTCATCAGACTTTGAAACAATCTTATTATCAGACACACTCTCTTCAGCAGCTTGCTTGCAATGACTTAGTGGTTGATCTGCATAAGGAGTAGAAACATTAGTACTCTCAACATTTATACTACCTCCTGACATAAATCCATATTTGAGATGTGGCTCTCTGTCAATTTCCTCTTTTGTTAAAGGGTTATTAGAATAGGTATGATTAAAAGAAGGAGACACATTATCATACCCTAAACCCTTTGACTGATTATTTTTAAATCTCAAATTATTTTCCATCATTGTTGCAACTACTTCACTCGACACATCAAATTTTCTAAAATTAAAATCTGCATTTTCAAATTTGTTTTTCCATGTGTCAAGCTCAGCAGTTAACTCAGCAAGTTGTTCAGTCACAAATCTATAATTGGCACATTTACTGCTATAATCTTCCTAAAGTTTTCTAAAATCATTTGTTTTTGCTTCTAATTGAGCTTTTAGAGGTTTCTGTCCTTTCCTAAGTTGATATCCTTTATATTTTAGGTCCTCGTTCTCTCTACGCAATAATTCTATATGCTCAAGTAAATTTTTAACTTTATCAATGCATGTTTGAGAACAAGAAATTTCATTGACTTTGGCATTTGAAGAACTTATTGTTTATCAAAAATGCCCTTTGACTAAAAACTCAAAAGTCAACCTTAAAAGTCAAATTTAAAAAGTCAAACTTAAAAGTCAAACTTAAAAAGTCAAACCGAAAAGCTAAATTTGAAAATTTTAAGGTTAAACGAGAAAGTCAAAGTTTAAAGTCAAATGTCAAACTTGAAAGTCAAAGTCAAAATTCAAAGGTCAATTTAGAAATTTAAAAATTAAAAGCTAAATTTTTTGGAAGAAAATAGAATTTAAAAATAAAAGAAATTTGAATTTTGGGCTAAAAGTGTCAAATTTGCGAAAATAGGTGCGAAAGGGAGTCTTTTTGAATTAAATCTGGGAGTAATGGAACACCAGGGATGCTAGAGGAGTTGGTAAGGCGCTGGAAGTTGAAAACAATTGACCTGGTTTCGATCCTTTGCAACCCAAGAATCCCTTTTGATTATTTGTTACTGCTGCGAAGACTATATAAGATAAAAACGGAAGATGTTTAACGTGTTCCTTGCTAGTTCAAGTGGTAAGGCTCTGAGTTGAAGTGGCAGGAGACCCGGGTTCGATCCCCGGCATCCCCATAATTGCCTTCCCTTTTTTTAAGTGTATGCTGTGCGAACTTCGGACCTTATGTGATGCTGACCACGAACTCCGGCCGTAAACTTCGGCCGTACACCGAGGCCGTAAACTCTGAGAAACCCTAGCTGCTGGTTGTACACGCCGCCACCCCCTCGCTAGTTACGACCAAAAACAATGTTTTTCACACTTTTTGCTCCAAAACTCGATCAAAAACTCGTTTTTATCAAAAACACAAAGAACAAACCCCCCTTATTTTGCCAAGATCTATCCAAAAACGCAGGAATCCTTCAAAAATAAGATTAAATAAGCTCCAGATCTGACAAAAATGATTGATACATCCAAGCTCTGATACCATTTGAAGTCCCCAATCTGCTTGTGTATCAATCAGATCCGTTTGATGGTGCGGAATCCCAATCAAACGGATGATGCCAGATCAAATGAAGAAGAAGGAGAAGAAGAAGATGATGAATCATGTATGAATTGATATGAATTAAGATCCAGATACAAGATTCATACATACACACTAACACACACTAAAGCTCCTCTATTCTCTCTCACTTTCTCTCTCTAGAACAAGCTCTCCTCCTCCATGCCTCTCATACATTACAATATGCACTCCTCACCCTATATATAGTAGACATCGGCCGTGAATGGGTTTACGGCCGTAAACCTGTTCACGGCCGTAAACATAACTGAAAACACGTATACGACCGTAAACACCAAGCTGTTTACGATCCAAGACACAAAAATACATTTTCCTAGAAAAGTAAAGTATAAACCATATTTTTGACCCAACAGTAAACAAATTACAAATGATTTGATACCACTTGTAAACACAACTTAGAAATGCTCTGATACCACTTGTAAGAATTTACGAACGGTAGATTCTAAAATGAAAACATCATAACAAGTATATAATGATTGATGAGAACATAGAAAGGTAAATATGATCTGATTTGCAATAATGGGTAAAAGAACTATTCGTTACAAAAGATGTGCAAAACTATTTTGTCAAAAGTTACCCATTTTATCAAACCAATGCTCCTATATATAGGCATTAGAGAAGCACTAGAAAGGAATCATAAGTTCAGAACTGAAAACCTAAAAATACATAAACTTCGAAATTTGAACATAACATTTCGATATACGTAAAGACTCTATACAAGACATACAATTGCGAACAGGCTCATACAACTTTGAAACAACACAAATTCAAAATCCTAACAGACAGTACACTCAGAAGGTGTATTGGAGGATGTTCTTGTGCAAGTGAATGAATTAATTTTCCTGCTGATTTTTACATATTGGACATGCACAATGTAGACATTTTTAATAAAAAAAACTCAATCATTTTAGGAAGGCCAATCATGAAAACTATAACAACTAACATTGATGTTTTTAATGGCACACTTTCAATGGAGTTTGATGTGGATGTGGTTAATTTTAAAACAAATAATGCTGAAACTCCAACTGATTATCTTTCTGTTAGCTTTTTGGGTATTAGTAGTCCTTTACCCGAGGATTGTTGTGAGTTTTCTAATGATTTTGTGCAACAAATATTTTTAGACAGAAAATTATCTAATGATACATCAAATGAGTTGAAAGGAAATAAGGTCGGGGAGGTGAAGAAGAATATAATATTTTTTGAGGAAGGATCAGAAAAGAATCTGAAAAGGAAAAAGCTTGGGGAAAAAGAGGAGGAGATTTTGGAGAAAAACACGAGAAAAAGACCAGAAAAAGAAAAAGAATCAAAAGACTGAAGAAGAATGTTTCATCCGATAAAAATCCGAAAAATTTTCAGTCTTGTGTGCACAAACTAGATCTAAAATCCTTTCCATACCTGAATGGATTTGGAGTGTGAAAGAAAAGAGTTGAAGAGGAGCGCCACATTCACCAATTAAAAATCTTGTTGGGCAAAGTCGAGCTAACAACTTTAAAAAAGGGTGGCTTTCCAAGAGGCAACCCAATGTGTATTTTTTTTGCATTCAATAAGAGTGGTCACGGTTTCAAAGAAGCTTGGGAAACCAAGGGATCTTCTAAGTTGCTGAAATTCAGTTTTTTGCAACATATCAGGTACATTCTTTCCTTGCGGCAAACTTTTGCTTTTATATGTTCTATTGAGTTGTGCATTCCTTCTCTAAGCATTGAGGACAATGCTTTATATTAGGATTAGGGAGGGGGTTAGTGTGAAAGTGTTGGGTGAAAATTTGGTTTATACTTTACTTTTCTAGGAAATTGTATTTTTCTGTTAAGTAATATGTGTTTACGGTTGTGTTTACGGCCGTGAACAGGTTTACGTCCGTGAACCTGTTCACTGCCCATGTCTCATATATATAGGGTGAGGAGTGCATGTGATGAGTGTACGACCAATAGGAGAGATAGGGTGAAGAGCATATTGTAGAGAGAGAAAGTTAGAGAGAATAAGAGTGTGTGTGAGACAATCTTATGTGTTGGAGCATCAATCTTATTGAATACATCATAGATTCATCTTCTTCTTCTTCTCCTTCTCTTCGAATTTGATCTGGCATCATCTGTTTGATCGGTTCCGCACCATCAAACGGATCTGATTGATACACAAGCAGATTGGGGACTTACAAGTGGTATCAGAGCTTGGATTGTATCAATCAATTTTTGCAGATCTGGAGCGTTTTTGATCTTATTTTTGAAGGATTTTTTCGTTTTTGGATAGATCTTGGCAAAATAGGGGGGATTGTTCTTCATGTTTTTGATAAAAACGAGTTTTGGAGCTACAAAGTCGAAAAAACGCTGTTTTTGGTCGTAACCAGCGAGGGGGTGGCGGCGTGTACGGCCAGCAGCTAGGGTTTCCGAAGCATTTGCGGCCGGAAACGATTTGCGGTCTGAAGCTTTCACGGCCTGAAGGGAGTTTACGGTCCTCGGTTTACGGCTCGACAGTTTGCGGCCAGCCTCGCTTCGGAGTTTACGGCTCAGCAGCGGTTCTCAGTCTTAGCTTCGTTCTCGGCCCTGCAAAGGATCCTTGCACGCGCATCATCGAATATTAAAAAAGTTTGGGGGGTGCCGGGGATCGAACCCGGGTCTTCTACCTCATCAGTCAACGCGTCCTATCCACTTGAGCTAGCCTACCACACGATACAATCCTTCCCAATTTAATTCATAAGGCTTCGTTGCTTCAACTTTAATTTCACAAATTTGACACTTTTTGCCCAAAAAATCAAATTTTCAAATTTTCAAATTTCATTTCTACCAAAATTTTAGTTTTTAATTTTTGACTTTTGACCTTAAATTTTGACGTTGACTTTCAAGTTTGACCTTTGACTTTAAACTTTGACTTTCTCGTTTAACCCTAAAATTTTCACATTTAGCTTTTCAATTTGACTTTTTAGTTTTACTTTTCAAGTTTGGCTTTTAAGTTTGACTTTTTAAGCTTGACTTTTATGGTTGACTTTTGAGATTTTAGTCAAAGGGCATATTTTTTATATAAATGAGTTCCTCAAACATCCCGGTCACTGAAGCTTCATGTTCTCAATCTTGTGAAACTACTATTAAATTTCTTCGTGAACAAATTGAGTTACTAAAAAGGGAAAATGAGGACCGAAAGTACAATGGATATCAACTTAGGAAGACACAAAAATCCCTAAAAGAACAATTAGAGACCAAAACCAAAGACTTCCGAAAACTACAAGAAGAATATAGCAATAAATGTGCAAACTATAAATATATGACAGAACAACTTGCTATGTTAACTGCTGAACTTGACACATTGAAAAATAAGTTTGAAAATGTAGATTTTAATTTCAGAAAATTTGATGTGTCAAGTGTGGTAGTTGCGTCCATGATAGAACATAGTTTGAGATTCAAAGATAATCAGTCAAAGGGTTTAGGGTATGATAAAGTGTCTCCTCCTTTTAATCACACCTATCAGTATAATCCTTTGACAAAAGAGGAAATGGACAGAGAGACACATCTTAAATATGGAAAACTTGTTGTATTTGTGCCGGAAAGTGGTTCTAAGGTTGAGAATACTAATGTTTCTACTTCCTATGCAGATCAACCTCTAAGTTATTGCAAGCAAGCTGCTGAAGAGAGTGTGTCTGATAATAAAATTGTATCAAAGTCTGATGACTCAAATTTTTTCGATATATTTGATGACATCTTTGATAATTCTTCCGTGGTTGTGCGAGAATGTGTTGAGCTGAACGATTCTAATGCTTCTACTTCATGTGCAGGTAAAGTAAAAAAAAGATGAGAACAAGGAGAAAACTATTGAACAAACCAATGTCTCATTGAACTCTGAATCTGTTGCTTCGAACTCAGTTGCTTCTGATCAACCCGCTGTTTAGAAATACAGGCCACCAAATCAAGTGAAACAGCTAGCCTGCTGCAAGTGTGCATGCGGGAACACCTAGGAACAAGGCAAGGACACGCCACCAGGGGCAGGAAGAAACAACTCCTCAGTGAAGAAAAAGACATGTTTTCACTGTGGAACACCTGGACACATTGTCCGAAATTGTCCTAATCGCGCATACGTTCCCTACTACGCACATGGCTGGCAGAACGCGCCAAGAGGGAGAGCTTCAAAAAGGAACCCTTCCAGGACACAATCGCGCAATGGTGACTGGAATGCGAAGAAGGCCAAAAATCAAAATCCCAAGGACAAGAAGGAAATGTGGGCCAAGAAGCCAAACTCAAGAGATGTTCCAGTGAAATCAAGACCAGTTAGGTCAAAGCCATCTCGACGGCCGACTTCATGTTCAAAAGCAAGCGATAAGACACCCATTCGATCGAACAAGAAATGGGTTAAACCCAACTACCAATGGGTTCCAAAGGTTAAATCTCCCAAATTGTCTAATGATTCTAACATTTCGTCATCTTTTGTTTGTGATAAACAGGACATGTCATGGGAGAGAGTACCTTGCAAAGATGACAAAGGTCAACCCAGTTTCAAAATGGATTGGGTTCCAAAGACCATCTGATCCCGCTTTGTGTCGGAGCAGCTATGGAGGCATAGCATCAGACTTCGGTGTGTTGATAGTGGTTTCTCCTGGCACATAATAGGAGACATCTCTCAACTGTACAAAATTCAGAACTTTATTTGAGAGTATGTGTCCTTTGCGGGAAAGGAAGAAAGGAAGGGATCACTCATAGGGTTAGTGCTTAACGATGTGAAGAATTTCGGATCTGTTCTGAGATTATGCGTGCTGTTCTCAGACCTTCTGGATACAAATTCAATCGGTGACTTACAGTTTGATTTTTCTTCTCGATACTCCTGAGTTTATATTACACTGATTCGTTTTGAAGACAATATTTTATTTTCTTATAGTTTTTTGTTAGTAGGTATTATTGGGAAGTGATATCAAGAAAGTGATAACGGGCAGTCTAAACTAGTGTATGGGACTGAATCTGATTTGTCTAGACTCTGTGTTCAATGTACTGGTAGGCACGAAGGATTTGACAGTGTGGATTTAGATAGGATTGTTTGGATTGACCATACGACGCTCGTGTAGATTGAGTAGAGAGATAAATACGGGAACCCACGAGATACATTAAATTAATACGCATCTAGAACAGTGGTTCAACTTTTCCTTGATGTACGGACTTATGTCATTAATTCTGGTTCTGATAGGGTGACTGGGGGTTATGATAAAGTTGGTATGTAGGAAATTATTTTCTTGCTTTCTATCTGTCTGTCATATGTTGCTTCCTCTGCATGATTGGAAGAGATCTGACCAGGAATGCAACATATGCAACTCTATGTCTACGCACCTCCTTATCTACGAAATTATATCTATCTGTTAGTCATATGTTGTCTCCTCTGCGTGATTGAAATGATCCGACCTGGAACACAGCATATGTAATATTCTACCTCTCAATCCCTCTATCCTAGTTATCCATATGTTGTCCCCTCTGTGTGATTGAAAGAGATCTGACCTAGGACACAACATATGCACCTATTTCTAAATCTTACTTCCTCCTTAATAATTGTTTACTCACCTAAAGTAAGGAGTTCTTTGGAAGTTCTTGATAACTAGGGTATATCGGGAGGTGGGGAACACGTTCTAGTGCAACTGAAATTGAACCATTTAGAGGATGTCTGTAGATCTCGCTACTTAATTTAAGTGGACAACAATACCCGTGGTCGTCTTCAGCTGAATGGTATATTTGGAAAAGTTTAATTCTCGCTACTTAATTTAAGTGGACCACAATACCAGCAATTGACCAGATCTATTCATGAAGGTGAAGGTATTGATAAACAAAGTTAAGACTGTCTCACAACTTTGATCACAAATATTTTGGTTTTGTTAAATTTGTTTATAGTTTTCCTCTATGCACAAATTTAGGGGGAGAATTAAAAAAATTCAAAAATCAAACAAAAATTAGAAAATTAAAAATCCAAAAATAGTGTTATTTTTGTTTTATTTCTTGTTCAGAAAAATCAAAAATCCAAAAATATATTTGTTTCTGTTTTTATTTTTCCAGAAAATATGAAAAATACAAAAATATTGTATGCTAAGTTTTCTTTTAGCTTTGTTTTGTCTTGAAAAGTGAATTCAGATATAGATGAGACTCATGGAGAATGTATCGAGAATTTCTGAGCCAAGGCTTCGTCCGTGATCATCGAAGAATTATCATTCGAAGGAGCAAGAAATGAAGACTATTCTTTCAACATTCAATCCTTCAACCCCAGAAGCAAGGTGAAGCTGACTTGAAGATTATGTGACAGATTGCATTGAAGCCTCCTCAATCAATTTGCTATTATCTATGAACCTGCTGAAGAGATCCGGAAGATTGGATCTCTCTATTGTTCTCTCTGAAGATTCTCAAGCTGAAAGCGCTATCTTTCAAGAATCAGTACATCAAGCCTCCTCACCCATCGTGTGTTCAAAGCCAAATTATAAAGATAAGCCCAAGTGCTCAAGATGAAGTCATTTATTGAAGATTCATTAAGTTCATCTTGAAGCTGTGAAGAAATCGAAGATAAACGCTGAAGCCAAATTCTAAAGAAAAGTCCAAGTGCTCAAAATGTATTTTTCTATTAAGTAATATGTGTTTATGGTTGTGTTTATGGCCGTGAACAGGTTACTTCACGGCCCATGTCTCATATATATAGGGTGAGGAGTGCATGTGATGAGTGTACGGCCAAGAGGATAGATAGAGTGGAGAGCATATTGTAGAGAGAGAAAGTTAGAGAGAAGAAAAGTGTGTGTGAGAGAATCTTATGTGTTGGAGCATCAATCTTATTGAATACATCATACATTCATCTTCTTTGTATTCTCCTTCTCTTCTAATTTGATATGTCATCATCCGTTTGATCGGGATTCCGCACCATCAAACGGATCTGATTGATACACAAGCAGATTGGGGACTTACAGAATGTTATCATTTTTGGTTGAAAATTTAAATATTTTCAGTTTTTCAGTTTTCCTTTTTACATTTTATTTTTTTGCATTGCATTTGCATCTAAAAAAAATTCAAAAAGTCCAAAAATATTTTATGTTTATATTTTTATTTTTCATCATTTAAAAAGAAAACCCTAAAAGATTTTATCTTTAGTTATTTTAGTGTTTATTTTTTGCATATTCAAAAATTTCGAAAAAAAAATATTTAGAAAAGTTACATGAGATGAAGACATTCTTTACATTCGATAGCTCTTTAAATGTAAAGTCTGATAGGAACCGAAAATAATTGTTTCATTACAGCCAGACATAAGAATTATCTTTTCAAAATCAGAAAGTTCTTTAAATGTTTACGCAGTATGAAACAATGTAAGAGTCAAATAATTTTTAAAATGGAAGTGCGGGATAGAAAGCCGAACAGTGTTTTAAAATAATTTCCTTAAATGCCTTAAAAAAACCTAGATTGAAAAACCCTTTTCTTTCCGTAAAGTACTGAACCCTCTAGTTTGTGCGCATTTTGAGTTTAGGAGGTTACTCCTTTTATATATACACAATTAATTAACATTTTTGAAGTATTGAAGATATGGTGGGTCAGAAAGTGAAATCCGTGCCCAATCAATGTACTTGTTAAAAATGGTACATCAAGCAACTTGAAGAAATCTGTAATACAAAGTCAAATCCAAGTCAAGTTCAAGTCGAAATCAACAACCAAACAAAGTTAAATAGGAAGAGCTGATCAAGACAAAGAAGATGTGTGGTATGACGAGTTAGGTCCCTCGAAAGTGGAATCGTAGGGGTAAGCTTGGATTTTCAGTCCATAATGGAGCTTACCGCATTTACTGGACGAGTTCGGGAAAAAGGAGGGTTCGGTCAAGTTAAGTATTTATAAACAAATTTTTGTGAAATTATCTTTAAAAATACACTATTTTCACAAATTCAATTCGGCGTAAAAGTTATTTACTTAATGTCTGGTTTGGCTTACTAAATATGAGTTCTGAAACTACAATAAAGGTATTGAGATTGTTGCCTAAGTTCATGATTTCATTGGCACTTCCTCGGTCTAAGCTCTGATCTTGTGAAAAAAATAGTATGAACTGTTTTAAAGTTTAAAGTTTATGTATATAGTTTACTTCATTTTATTTTGGTTTTTGTTCTAATTTATTTTTAGGTCATCTACGTCTTTCCAATTGGTTATAATGTTTAATATTTTTATTACTTGAAGGCAAGTGAGGAACAAGTTTGGGGCGATTTGATAGTTTCCATTTCTTGCATCTTTTAGGATAGTTATTATCAACATTTTGCATCATATTTTATGTTATTTCATATGCATTAGTTTAAATAATGTTCAACTCATGTTTATCTTCAGAATTCCCGAACTGCTCTTGTTCTTATGTCTTTTTCAGATATTTCGAGTGGAACGGAGATTTGGAAGCAACATGGATGCATTATAGGAGCTTAATGGAGCTACAAAACTTGAGGAAGCCGGAACCTGGGTTGTATTTGTGAACCTAAAGAGTTCGTGGCCGAAACACGCGTTTTATGAAAAATAGGATCGTGCTTCTCACCAAAGTGCAATAACATTTGTGCTTCAAGGATTTGTTGGACCAAAAATCAAGTCTGAAGAATTTAGCCAAAAAATGCGACCATAGATCCTAGAATACGATCACATTCTTCTGATGATGTCTTATAAAGTTCAAAAGTAGCAACGTACTTCATTAGACAAAGTTTCAGGGAATTTTGACCAAAAATGAGAGAAAAAATGTGATCGTATTTTTAAAAAATGCGATCACATTATTCCTTTTCTTGCTACGGAAATTGATGGCTCTTATATAAGTGTTCCCTCTCCGATCAGTTAAGACCCTACACTTTCCATACGATGAAAAAGGATTTTCGGAGTTTCATTTCTACACTTTTTCATCACTTTATGAAGATCTGAAGGTTGTGGATCATATCAATTATTTTTTTTAGTAAGATTTAGTAGTTTAATGTCTCTTTTTATTGTTCTAGAATCGTTTTTATCCATGTCTGGCTAAACCCTAAATTTCAGTTCTGCTTAGATTAGTACTATTCATGTAATGAATCATTAGATTTGGTTTTAGATTTATGATTCTATGTAGATTTTTTAGTTTTGTGCTTAATGAATGTTTGATTTTAGTTCTTTTTAGCATGATCACCTTATTTAGGATTATATCATTCTAGTTAATCAGTTAATGGAATCCTTAGTTGTTCTAATCAACTGGTAGTATGTAACAAGTATTATATTGGTTTCGTGTTGGGATTTAATTCTGATATAAACTAAAAATTCATATTTTTACACTCCCAAGCTTGTGAGAAGTATTGAATATTGCTGGGAATTTTACACAGATCATAATGCTGATTTTTCTAACTTGATTAATAGCTTGTCTAATTAAATTAGTAAAAATTTAGGATTAACTAAAGATGTTGTTTTGGTTATTTAACTAGGTAAAAGAGAATATAATAGAGCTTGTTAGTTGTTCTCACTAACAGCTTACATAGAACACATTTTGAATACCGTCGTTTGTGTTGATTTCATGATTTGGAAAGTCGTAGCAGAACTAAATTCATTTTTATTACAGATTTTTATTAAGTATATTTCACAGATATTTTAGTTATTAATTAATGATAAAAAAATCCCCCTTTTATATTTTTCCGTTTTTGACTAGTATGTGCCTTACACAAAGAGGCATTGACTCTTAGGCTGTGTCCATGTGGATTCGAACATGCTTCCCCTGTGCTATGTTTTAGTGCATCTGAGCAATGATAATTTATTTGGTTAAGATGTACGCGACAATGTTTTAACAATCATAAACGCAAAATCATAAAATATGAAAGTTGCTGATGTGTGTACAATTAATCTACAATTGTAAGACAAAGCTTAGTGAGTACCCCCAAAATACGACTAAGAATATATATATATATATATATATATATATATATATATATATATATATATATATATATATACAAGCATACACATAATGACATTAGTCCATGACTCTTCGGCCCCGCTCGCCTTAAACATACAACTGGTCTGCATATGGCGTTTAACTCATCGTTGGTCAGTCCGGGTATCTTGGCCTACCGCACAAAGCAGGACCACCTCAAACCACCACAAGATATGTTGACATATATAAGAAAGAACAAACAACAATCCAATAGCACATGCAACTATCTAAACTAGTGTACATGTCTAACATCTCACTATAACATGACTACATCATAGAGAGACTGATGATGTATTCCATACTACAACTGACAGATCACCAAATAATGCATAAATATATGTAATTAGAAGAAGGAATGACATTTGAACAGATGGTCCTTCTCTAGAGCCACAACCAAACATGCAACACGCAAGGATTTTTAGGCTACCTTACATGAATACATACAACCCCTACGGCATCCACTACACCGATTACCAATCCTATTGGTACTCTAATCAGTATACCACTACTCCAATGTATCCTATCAAGCAAGGATGCACACTAATACACATAATCGTGTTAGAAAAATTACCTGTACTAAGCAGTAGAAGCTCAACAGCAGCCACACAACAGAACAACTAACATAAGCTACCTTACGCCCAAACTGGGACCAACCATTAGTCAATTACCCATTTTACTCAAGTTTGACTAAAAGACAAACTAGGCAAAAGTCAATGGTCACCGGCCGACAAAAATCAACGGTCACCATGTCATGGTAAGTTCTTGGCCGTACCTTAGCCAAATCCAAAAAAAAACAAAATCAGTTGTGATGCAGCATGCTACCACACCATGGTTTAGATTAGAATGTTATTTATTGATTAAGAAATTAAACCTCACAGATCAAAGCTCTTAACCTCATATATGATTCTTCTTATTGACTCAATGGATAAAGTTTCCAACATTATCCATTAAGACACCACCACAAAGCAAAATCTTGAACTCTATGTCCAATAAGCTCTCTAAAGGCTAAGTCTTTGTGGATGGGATCAAGAACACTAAAAATGGACATTTTTTTCTCTTAACAGGAGTCTGTTGATCATAAGAATGTTATATTTAGGGCTCTGGAGTTCCTCAAACTCTATGAGCATCCATGAAAGGGACCAAAAACAACCAAAAGAACATAAACTTGGATCTAAAATAACAAAGGTCCAGGTACAAGATTTATACCTCAAAACACACAGATATCTGAAGGAGATGATGGATCTAAGCTATCTCCTTGTTTCCATGCACCAATCTGTAGTATCTTCTTCCTTAAGCTTCACAAAATCCAAAGAACAACCTTAAAAACTAAGCAACCAAGCTCATAACCATGAACGAAGGACAACGTTTCGAGTTGGGAGGATGGAAGAAAAAGAGAATGGCCTAATTCAATAGTTAAAGCCTTTAAATATGGAAGAAGCCCTAAAATCTTGGGCTTAGGCTAAAACAACGCCCCTGCCGTGGTGACCAACCATGCACGTTCTTCATTTAAGTGACATGGCCATGCCATGGCTAGCATCCTGCCATGCTGTGACATCTGGTTCTTTTTTTTTTTATCAAAAATCTTATCATTGACATCCTTAGTTCTTCGAGTTATCAAAAAGTTAAACACCCTCTGCACCCCTTATGTGATTTTCCGATTCCACTCCATTCCGCACTAGCCGACACAACTCGTTTACCAAGGTTTGCGGTTAGCAACATCAAAGCCTCCATGAACAGGCACAAGGTATATTCCTGAATGAAACTTCCAAGAATCGATATCCCTTCCACTGTAGTACTGGAACAATTCTCTATTTGGACAACCACCTTCCAACATTAATGTTGATTCATTCCCTAGCGAGAAGCATGCGAACCGATGAAGAAACGAACACCATCCCAACTAAAAATCATATAGGAGAACAATATCTTTAAACACAATGCAAAAATTTACAAATCTTGATTGTCTTTCTGGCGGACAAAGCCATCCTATACACCAACCATGCTAACCAAAGGAGATCCTCGAACTTAACTTAATTAATTAACCCCTAATGACTCTTGGGTTTTAACCCGGTCTGTCATCCACTAACATCTCTCAGCCTCACCCCGATCCGTCAACAAGTAATAACTCTCGGGCTCCCCTCGGTTTGTCAAATACTAACGACTATCATGCTTAACCCGATTCGTTAACCAATAATGACTCTTGGGCTCACCACAAGCCGTCAACCACTAACGAATATCAGGATCACACCGATCCGTCAACCAATAGCGACTCACGCCTTACCCTTATCCGTTAACCCGACATCAGTCATACACCACACCTATGAAACTTAACTATTTCCCTCAGGCGTTTGGATTGTGACTCCAACCCCAAGTCCCAATCAAACAAAAACAAACAAGGAGGTCCTCACTACAAGTCCTCCACTTAAGACCCTTACATCATAGAATCTAAACACGACAATTATCTTATGGAAATACCTACGCAACCAACAACCAAGACTACCCGAAAGAAATTATAACAAAACTAATAATGCAACCAACATATGACTTTGAAGATGGCACAATCGAGCAAATCCTCTCAACTTGAGTTGTTTGGAAAAAAAGTCGAACCACTCGATGCTCCCCCTTACTACGAAATCTCTATTTTCCTCCACTTTGAATCTATTAAACTTCACTATGAAAATGACCACTCAATGAGAGATCCAAACCGACCCAACCGTTATAATACCGCCCGACATTCTAAGGAACAAATCAGAATGGAATAAAATAGTTCTTCGTGTTGGGTTTTATGTACTCTAACATACCTATGGTGCACATACAACCCTAATGATCTGGATCTAAGTTTTCTCTAATTATACATGCAACATTGTTTTTCCAAAGCATAAAGCCTAAACTAGCATGCAAGGCAACATTTGAATCATAAAAACAGTTAGAAGATTACCTTATGTAGTAGCTTGCTTGACTATGACCTTTAGGAGCCTAGAACCTCAAGTGTGATGCCTCAAATGTCTTATAACAAACCAAGAACAAGAGAATGGACTTGAGAGAGAAGCTTGGGAGCTCAAAATCGGCTAGCCACAACTTTAGCATGCATGAGTGCCGATTTTAGGTGTTAGGGATTTCTTTTATAGCTTAGGATTACAACCATGCAAACCCTAATGACTCTTCATATTACATAAGCCTTTTGGGCTAAAACTTTCATGAAGTTTCATGTAAGTTTAGTCCAAACCTAGTCAACATGAGTCATGAGTCCAACTAGAAGTATTACTGATTTACCTAATCAGTCCCTGTAACTTTAATTAGTTTCTTTTGATCACTAAATTAATACCAAATTAATTCTTGATCAATACTAATTTAAATAATGTGATTTCTCAATTAATATATTATACTTATAATATATTAATAAACCACAATAACCTCTTCCTCAAGTATCAATCCTATCAAATTTTTCCAGAGTGTTACAACCCAAATGGACCATGCTAAGATCGGGTGAAGTACATACCAATTATAGTTATGGGCTTAGACATCTAATCCAACACTTCGAACCGACCAAATCTATCTCAGAGGCTTCATCAAACAAGAATAGGTAGAGGGGTTAAGCAAACAGTTCTAAGTCTATGAATATCTACCAAACCTAAGAATGTCAAAATCCGAAATGAATTTCCAAAACAACAACCACCACGAAGAAAAATTCAAAAGAAAAACTCAATACATAAGTTCAAAATAATATAGTTGGAAACATACCAGCAGTCGTCATAGCCGCCGCTCTCGCATTCTCTGCAACAAGCTGGTAGGCTCTCCTTTCAACCCTAGGATTCTAAGCTATCCATTAACGTCTATATGACATCTTCCACGCCAAAGGTGCATGTTTCTGCCCTGTTCATGGAACGATAAGGGGATCGTTGACCTTGATATGGGCACCTGCTCTAAATTAAAGAACAGTTGCATACCCTGCGTGCAATCCATAAAAAGTGTCTATCCTTGCATATTTCTGGCACACAAACGATCGACGTACTTCATCATAAAACTTCCTACACTTTCCACACTTGGGGCCCCATTACTCTACTGCTCTTGACCTCGAATCAACAAAATTGATCCGCTTGGTCACCAGCTGCGACTGATCTAGGACTGGCCTCTTCTCCTGGTTATGGTTCTCTATCTTAATCTCTCTTTTCCTAGAATTCGATTGAAGCTCAACCAAGGTCTGACACTGGTTGTTCGCCATAAAATCCATGATCTCAATCTTGAGCATACTCAACTGACGTGTCATCTATAACTGCTCTGAGGATGCATACTCAGGGAAAAACAAGGCCCTCTCCATGAACATCTTGGTGATCTCAACATCGACTCTGTTCTCTACTTAAGTGACAGATACTCATGGGCTAGTCTTGCCCTCTCCACAATTGGGACATACTCCACTCGAAACATCTCTTAGAACGGCTCCAAATTTACCATGGCTCGCTCCGTCGAAGAAAAGGTCTAGGTGACAAACCTCCACCAATACTTCGTTCCCAAACGCAGAAGGTTCATCGCAAATTTAACCTTCAGGTTATCCGAAAAATAACATGTATAGAAAGATCCTACCACATCAAAGATCCACCTCATAGTAACGATCAGATCCATGAACCCCATCGAACTTTGGGGTCGTCGTGTTACTGAAGTCCCGATAATTCATTAATCTACCTCCATGAGGCAGTAGAGCAGCTAAAACTACAATGGTTGCAGCGGTGGAATCAACAACAAAATCATAGAGCTCATCGAACATCTCAATCAACGTAGTCTTGATAGACCCAAAAATCTTTAGGATCAACTCAGTGACTTCTATGGTCACCTGAGTAGAGATCAAATCCCCGATCTCACCGACACTCAACCTTGACCCCTCCTGGACTCCAGCACTCAAACTAGAAACTCTGCTCATCAACGTACTAAAAATATACAAAGGAGATGGTCAAATTCAGGTCATAGCGCTCAAGAAAACTATACACTAACCTAAATATATACAAAGGATATGGTCAACATCTTTTCTGGATTAACATATTAACCTTTACAGATAAAAGCTCTTAACCACATATCTGATTCTTCTTATTGACTTAATGGATAAAATTTCCAACTTTATCCATTAAGACACTACCACAAAGCAAAATATTGAACCCTAAATCCAATAAGATCTCTAAAGGTTAAGTCTTTGTGCATGGGATCAAGAAC
The DNA here is from genome assembly GCF_052849685.1 of Lactuca virosa. Lineage (NCBI taxonomy): Eukaryota > Viridiplantae > Streptophyta > Magnoliopsida > Asterales > Asteraceae > Lactuca > Lactuca virosa. Next base: position 166,782,596 of record NC_136426.1, on the reverse strand, counting down.
ACCCAAACATGGACCCTTTTTGCACTTACCAAAAGTCTATCGATCACAAAACTATCATATTAAGCTCTGGAGTTCGTCAAACTCCAAGAGCATCCATGAAACGAACCAAAACGAGAATAAACATGGATCTAAAACTACAATGGTAAAGGTACAAGCTTTATACCTCAAAAGGCACATAAATCTGAAGGAGATGATGGATCTAAGCTATCTTCTTTCCTTCCATGCACCCATTTTGATAACTAAAAATGATACTTTTATAAAGAATTTTTAAGAACAGAAAAAGGAATACTTTTAAAATAACTAGTATATTTTTAAATCATTTTAAAAAAATCACCAAGAGGATCCAAATACATGAACTAAAAAGATAATTACAACCATATGATTTTAAGAAGACAAACTTTGAAGACTTTGATCCCACTTGGTTTTGAGGAGTTGATGAAGATGGAAAAAAGTCAAGATAAAGTTTCTCGATAATGTATCCACCAAAAAGGGTAAGCCACCAAGAATGCTAGTTCTTCATCTTGTGTGAAGTACTTTGTAAGCCTTGAAGTACTTAACACAATTAAGAACAAAAGGAGAAGCACTTCTAAGCACCAATTCTTCAATACACTTCAAAACACAAGAAGAAGAGGAAGGAGTGTAGGGGTGGAATTTCTATAGTGAGTAGTCAAATATACTTTAAGTCTGTAAGGTGCCGAATGTTGTATGACTTCGACACTCTATCTATTTTACAAGGCTTTGTTATTTTGATACTTTGATGCTTAGTCCTTGTAACTTTTTGTGAGTCTGATGTACCCGATAAATAGGGTAGGTTCATAGAGTAGAGTAACGTTCGAACACTAGCTGGATTCTCTCTTGTACTCTTGTACACATTTAGACTAAATCGAGCCAAACAGACATAATTTGCATATTGTGTTCATTTACAGCTTTGATTGTCTTAATCATTTGTGTTCGTAATCAATCCTAACACACTTCATTTGGTATCAGAGTAGGATTCTCTCAATCGATTGAACTTTTTCGTCGTTCTTTCATCTTTTTTGAATCGCTCTTTTCGATTCAAAAACTTCTGCAATTTGAATCAGGAAGGTTGTGTTGATCAATTCTTTTGAATAGATTCTTCACTCTACGTGTTAGATCGATTGATTTCTGATCAATATTTGTTTGATTTCGTTATTATATCTCGTCTTAACTCTAAAATCCTCTTTCTTCTAAATCTGTACATAAATGGTTAATTTCAATATGAACACAATGATAAATTTCTCTCACTTGCTCGGATCATCAACAAAGATTCCGATGCTGATTCCCGAGTACCATGAGC